>NW_028300790.1:0-18423 GCF_049724085.1 Artemia sp. Qi Xiang Cuo
TTTAAGGTTCGTATTTTGGTGATTCTATTTTACCTGAATAACTTTAATTTGGAAGAGTTTGAGGTTTGAATTTTGATCCGTTACAAACATGTGTGAAAAAATCTCTTTTTGAAGATTGTGTTAAAGTTTTTACATTTGTCCATGGGTTTGAATTCAGTCCTAGTTGAACTTTCAAATTGAGGAAATTCACTTGTTTTCTTTCCACCATTTTACATTTCAGTAGTAAGTGCTCAGGGGTTTCTTCTTTGGTCTTACAGTACCTGCAAAATGGGCTACTGGCAACTTCTCCATTTGGCTGTTTAATTTTATATGAGAAAGAATGGTGGTTGAACTTAGCTGTATTTGTACACAGGCGATGAAACCAGACTGATTACATCCTGGTTAGAAAGGGGGATAGATCCCTTATAGTTAGAGGTTTCACTGGTTCCATTTGATTTTTTGCTCCTTGCTTTGCTATATTGTCTGCTCTTTCATTTCCTTCTATACCTAGGTGACTAGGTATATATTGAAATTTAATAACACAGCCTAATCTTCTAAGGCTGTTAAGGTTTTCTTTAGTTTGATGTAAGTCTATGTCCAGTGTGTCAAAGTTAGGGTTCGTTAGGATATTGAGAGCAAATTTGGAGTCAAAGAATACAACTATATATTTGTTGCTCTGTTTCAGTTTAATTAGGGTCTCAAGGCCCAAATTGATTGCAGCTACTTCAGCTGTTAGTATGCTGGTCCCTGTCTTATGTTTTTCCATAATGCATAGGCTGTGCTCTCTTACAAAGCACACACTTCCACATCCATCTTCACTTAATGATCCATCAACATATAGTTGGTTATATCCATTATATTCCTTTTTAAGAGTTGTTTGAAATGTTGGATTGCAGTTTGGGATTCAATTTGTTCCTTTTTTGGGGTAGGACTTCTAGTTTAACCACTGATGTGATTGATATCCATGGTGGATCTTTTGCTATTTTAGTTTTAACATGTTCTAGTTTAATGGGGTATTGTGCCCTGGCCATAATTGCTGACATCAGTGGGTGATATTTTGGCTCTATTCTGGCTTGCTCTGGCTTCTGGAAATTAGAAATGGTAAGGGGTTTTTTCCAATTTTGTCAGGTATCTTATGGTTAAAAGTTTGTATCTATTTTCGATTGGTGGGAGCCCTCCTTCTTGTAGAAGGTTTTCAATCTTTGTTGTTTTCCTACATCCTGTGGCAAGGCGGATTGCTGTATTTTGCACACATTCTAATTTGTTGAAGAGCTGTTTAGAGCAAGTTCCATAGATAATCAGGCCATACTCAATTACTGGTCTAAGGTACTGTGTATAGAGTTTAAGGAGGGATCTATCCATACTACCCCAGGTTGTACCACATAGTCTTTGAATAATTCTCATCTTTTTCATGTATAATTGTATGATATGGTCAATGTGAGGTTTGTAGGAAAGCCAGTTGTCCAGAATTATTCCAAGGTATTTAGTTGCACTGGTAGTTAGGATTATAGAATTTCCTAGTGTAACTGGTTGTAATTCTATTTTTTGTCTATTATGGAAATATATGATCACTGATATGGTTAGTTTCATGCTGGTAGAAAAGTCCTGGAGGTTATTAGCAGTAATTTGAAGTTTATTTGCAACTTCAGCACATATTTTCCCTGTTGCCCATGCTCCAATGTCACCTGCACAAGTTCCATGTGTGTGAGTCAATTTTTAACGCTGTCATATACAATGTGAATAATATGCAGCTGAGTACGGCTCCCTGTGGGAGTCCCTTTTCAATAGGTCTTAAGGATGATAGTTTCCTATTTGCTTTAAATATAAAGATTATATTATCTTAAAGCTATAAATCAGTGTTCTTATTGGTTGAGTGACAAATAATTCATGTAGTCTTTAACATCGGGTGTCTCTTTGTGCATTATCAAATGATCCTTCTCAATACATCAGGACAGCACCCAGTATTAATTACTCATTCATGGTTTTCCATGCATCTGTGACAAGTTTCAAAATTATGTCTATAGTTGAATGGTAAGCTCTGAATCCAGCTTGATATTTTGGGAGGATTTTATTTGGCCATTTATACCACTGGACACGTTTGTACAGCATTCTCTCAAACAACTTACCAAGGGTTGCTAAACATACAAGTGGTCTGTTTGAATGTGGCTCATCTTTGGGTTTCACTGGTTTGGCCACAGGTGTTATAATTGCATGTTTCCATTGCTAGGGGGATACTCCTTGTGTGTAGCAGAGGTCAAATGTATGTATAATAGCTTCTTGGAAATTACTTAGGGCACTTGATATCCAAGAGGTATGGATTTCATCTTCACCTGGGCTTGCTTTTTGATTCATTTTCTTACTTGCTTGCAGGAATTGATGTGTTTTATAGGTTTGTGTTAGTGGTGTTAGCTCATAAACTGTATTTAATCTTTCATTGTGCCTTTGATTATTTAATTCTTCTTTGTTGGTAAACTTCTGGTGGTAGATGTGAGCAAGTGCTTCAGCTTTTTTTGCTATCGTCATCAAGTTGAATACCAGATACAAGTAGGGGATGCTTAATTTTATTCTTCTTTTTTCCTGCTCCCATGATTCTGTCTAAAAATTGGTGTCTTTTTGATTCAGTTGTGTCTCTGTCAATCTTTTCCAAGTAGGAAGCCAATGTCAGGGCTTTGGCCTTTCTTGTGTCTCTTCTGAGTCCTGAGCAGGCTTGTTTAAATTGGATATATGTTGTGGGGTTCGGAATATTTCTAAAATTCTTTTCTGCATCTTTTTGCATTAAATGATGTTTGACACTGGTCATTACACTATGGTTTTGATGATTTGTTGAGGTATTGTTTGTTGGTAGCTTTAGGTCTTGATGGTCTTGTAGCTTCTTTGAGATGAGTAGTGAGTATTTTTGTACAGAATTCTCTGTCTTTGCTTTCTTCAATTGGCAAGTAATAAATATTTTTTATAATTTCTGTTAATTTTGACCAATTTGCCCATGTTAAATTCTGGTGTGTGTTCTTCTTATTCATAAACAGTTCTACCAATTTCTACCAGCATGGCATAGTGGTCTGTTAGTAGGTGAGGGACTGTACTTATTTTTGAGTATCTATTTTATGTGTAATTAGTTGTAGGTCAATGGTGGAGAAAAGATTAGTTTTGCAGTCGTAATATGTATTCATAATATGTGGTGTAGCTATCCACATTTCTGGGAATTTATTTAATAGGTTTTCTAAAAATTGGCCTGCCTTGCTGGTTTTCCTTCCTCCCCAAGTAGGGCTACTAGTATTGAAGTCTCCCGCTAGCATTATTTTCTGATGAATCATCTTAAGTGCAATGTCTGTATTGAATTCCGGAGCTTATTGGTTAAAATTGGGATTGTAAAAGGAGTATATTTTTAGTGTTTCTCAATCTTTATGACTTATTTTTACTTCAACTACATCAAACTCTTTAGGGTTCCTTTTTTATTATGAAGTTGTGCTTGACATCTTTCCTGACAAGGATAGCCAAACCCCCATCTTTCCCGCCTGATGATCTTTCTTTCCTGTAGAGCTCATATCCTTCTACCCATAGTGTACTTTCTTGTTCAAGGCGGGTTTCCTGGAGACATATAACATGTGTATCTTTTACTTTAATATACATAAGCTGCTGAATTAGCGTCTCTTTTCATAGTGAGCATGTGTTCCATTGGAGGATCTTCAGTGTGGTTTTGCTCTGGTTTTGTAATGGATGGGGGTGGATTTGGTCTTTATACCTTTGCCATAGAGTGGTAAGCTTTATGGGTATTTAGTATGGTGATTATATATAGATCTGCAGTCTCTACTAAGATTTTAGAGAGGTATTTTGTTGCTAGTTCTATCATGATGACTTCCTTGTGGCATTTTAGCTTGGGACAGGAAAGTACTTGCCATGGTGAAGTCTCTGAGGTTGATGATTGCCTTGGCTGTGTTGATTGGCATTGATTCTGTGGCCTGGTTTGTGGCTGATACTACTAGAGCTAATGGTTTGGGGTTTTGCTTGATACCTGGTAGGCTTGTGGGTCTTGCTTGCCAATTGCTGTCGCTGGTGCTTGCTGGGGCAGGGAACAGGGAAGAGAATCTGGCAGGTATTGGAGTTTTTGGAAGTGGTTCTGGGGTGCATGGGGGGCTAAAGATGGGGTTAGTTTGGGGAGAGGGGTGGGTGTGGAACTGTTTCTGAGGGGATAGCTGGCTGGTTGTATTTACTTACTTGTTGGGCAGAAAATGGAATTGGTATATTTTTTTTTCAGCCATTCTAAGTATGTTAATACTCTCTCTGTACTTAGGACAGAGTCTTCTATTATCAGAATGATGGGGGCCATTACAAATTATGAATTTATGCTGTGCTTTACAGTAATTGCTTTCATGTTCTTCTTGTCACACAATGAATTTGTTTATTGTGGTTCTGCAATGATGTAGGTGTGGCCTAGTCTATGGCACTTTTTACACTGGATTGGTTTATCCTTGTATGCTTTATGTGCCTTTGGCTGCTTAAATAGAAATATTTGTTGGGTGATCTGGGGATTTTCATACAATATTAAAAGTACAGTCCTACTTGTTTGTGGAGTGTTTATTCTTGGTTTACCTAGGTGGTGGATAGCCTTAACTGGAATGTCTTCCCCATTGGCAGTCATTAAACCCTCTTTTAGGTCAGCTTCAGGGATTTCAGGTGGTATGTTGTATACTGCAATTTTTTATTCTTGTTGTTGAGGTTTCCACTTTTCAGTTGTCACCTGGATGCTTCCTACAGTTGTTAGCTGCACAGCTGTGTTGGCAGGGTTAGCTTCTGGGAACAGAACTTCTAATGAACCATCTCTAGCTATGTTGATGCTGAAATTACATCTTAGGGACTAGAAGAGCATTAATCTTATCTGCTGTATGTTCTTAGGTAAGAACAGTGTCTCCTGGGATTTTGGAATCAGTCTTATAACTGTTCCATCATGGACGTATTTCTCTGTAGTTTGTTGGGTTGGGCTATGAATTAGGAATGTTTGGGTGGTTTTGTAATGGCCACTATGGTCTGTAGTCTGTAGAAGACTATTAGATGGCTTCTTCCTTTTTGATTTTCCCAGTACAGTGATGAACTCAGTTTCTACTGTGCTGGTTTTTGGTCTTTCCTGAACTGTGATCATGGTGTTGTTTTGGCAATCATCAGGTCTGTCAGTTTCGATTTCCAATGAAGGATTGGGGACTTGATTTGGGGATAGTATTGCATCTCCCCAAGACTGGCCCCCTGCCAAGTGGAGGCCAAGTGGATCTGGTTTTGACATTCAGTCAAGGAAAATGGCAAAAATATTGATATATTGAACAGGTAAATCAATACAATAATATTTCCTACATTTTTTTTTATTCCGACATTCACGGCGCCAGGTACTTCAAAGTATCTGATATGCCGCTATTCATTTACCTCGTTCAATAACCTCGAGGTTTTAAATGTATATTGAACCTTCTTTTGAAGGTGTCAACAGAGGGATTTGCAGGGATAATATCCCCAGGAAGATCGTTCCAGATAGAAGTGCAGCGCCGGATGAAGCTGTTCCTCAAGTACTCGGTTCTCGACGTATCCTCCTTTAGATAATTGGACCGAGCTGTGTGCCTTCGTGTCTGCCTTGTCGGCTGGACAAAGGGGAGTACAATTCGAGAGAGCTCGTCTGAGGGAGGCGAATCCATGTACTTGTAGAAAACAGCCATTGACGCTACATCAAACCTTTCATTTAGAGGCTGGAGCGATTCTTGTGTAGAGGTGCAGCCCGCCCTATTTGCCCTATTATGGATCTTCTGGAATGGTGCCAACTGCGTTTTCGGAGCACCAGAATATAGCGAGCATCCATATTCAGCTGTGGGTCTATTGCAGGACTTGTAGAGGGGGATAATCGTGCTGGATGGAAGTAGGTTTTTGCAGCGAAGAGTACCTTCCAGCCTTTATTGCGCACGAGGTTCTCACCCTATCAAGGTGGTTGTTCCAAGAGAGATCGGTGGAGAAATGAATCCCCAGTAGACGAAGCTCATCGACTCTCTTTATATCTTCATTTTTGAAGATGAAACTGGGGTGTTCACGTGGCACCTTTGATCAGGTAATTAGAAGCTCCTTTGTTTTCGATGCATTGAAGTTAATCATTCATGCATCAGACCACTTTTCAATTTTCAAAAGATCCATCTGTAGGGAAAGAGAGGCTTATGTTGGGTTTTCGTGTTTAGGGACCGCTGAATGCGTCGTGGTATCGTCGGCAAAGTGATGCAGAGGGTTTGCAAGGTGGCCTCCCATGTCGTTTATGTAGATAATGAAAAGCGTAGGTCCCAAGACCCAGCCCTGGGGTACCCCTGCTTTCATTGGATATTCACGGGAAATAAACCCGTCGAGAACAACCCGCAGTGAACGATCGGAAAGAAAGCTCTCCATTACTTTTAATAGACATCCACGAACACCATACGCATAGCAGGCCACGGTGCCATACTCTGTCAAAAGCTTTCGCAATGTCGATGGATAATAGCCTGATGTCGTATCCCATTGCCAGAAGTTCTATCCACACCTGATACTGGGCCACTAGGCAGTCTAATTTTGAGCGTTTCCAGCGTTATCCATATTGGCGATCGCCTAGAAGGTCATTTGATTCCAGGTACTGATGAAGTGTTTTATTGGAGACGCTCTCGTCGACTTTGCCAACACAGGAGAGAAGGCTAATAGGCCTGTAGGAGCCCACGCTCGTTGGATCGCCTTCTGGCTTCGTGGGAAGGTTCCGGAGCGAAAGCACAGCCGGAAAAGCAATGACAAGGGTCCAGCTAGTTTGGCACTGCAGGACTTGAGGACAACATTTGGTATGTTGTCAGGACCCATGGCTTTGGTCACATCAAGATGCTGCAAAATGCGAATGATCTTGGGAGCAGAAAAGATCACGCGGTTCAAGACTGTGTCAGTTCGGTCGGAAAAATATGGGACTTCTCTACCGTCGTCATTCAGATTCAATAATTTAGCAAAAGCCTCACCAAGAGCGTCAACCTTTGCCTGTGGATCATGTATCACAATCCCGTTATTCTGGACAAAAGGACGTGCTGTCCCCTTTGACAACGGTAAAGCCTCCTTGACAATTTTCCACCAACTCTTTGCCGAAGCAAGTTGAAACTTGGTGGCGAATTTCTCCTTATACTGAACCCGAGACTGCCGAATCGCACAAACTGCATCTTTGCGCGCATTTATGAATGCAATTCTGTCCTCTTCGCTCTTCGAAAGTAGCCATCGCTTGTGTGCCTTTTGCTTTGCTCGGATTGTCTTCTTACACTGGGCGTTGAACCAAGGTTTGTCCTTACTGGACACCTGGATCCGCTTTGAAGGGATATGCTTTTCGACAGAGTCAGCTATGGCCTGCTGGTACTTTTCTGCAGCTTTCTCTGGGCCTTCAAGAAGGAAGGCTCTCCACTACTGAGAAAAAAGAGTGTTTCTCAAACCGTCCCAATACCCTCTTCTGTATAGCCAGATTGTTCGCTCATGCTTTACTGGAGGCGGAATACGTGGGTTTCCACATGGAACGACGGCATCGGGGTCACTGGTGAAAGCATGAGCGTCTACCTGCAAGGAATTAGGGTGATCTGTAAGGAAGAGGTCAAGACGAGATGATCCGTTTGGGCCGTGATACATTTAGAAATCGACAAGTTGTTCCAGCCCTTAAGAAAGAGAAAGATCATACAAGTCCAACCCTTCCTTATCAGTATTTTTGCTGCGAAGCCACACCCTAGGATGGACGTTGAAGTCTCCATGTAGGATAATGGCGGACTTAGCGTCCTTTCCCCGAATATATTTGAGGGAGGCTTCAAGGTAGCTGGTAATCTGGTAAGTTGAAGGGTTATATACGGAACCGACAATCACGGATTTATTTGGGAAGGTCACCTTAACCCACAGAGCTTCTTTGCCTGCTGAATCTGGTATGTTCAGGCATGAATAAGGTATATGGCTCTGTAGCTAAACAGCGACACCTCCTCCTCCGTATTTAGCGCCATCAGTACTCTCTCGATCCCGCCTGAGGAGCGTGTATCCCTGTATGGCAACCTCACTGCTTTGTATTTCTTGGTTTAGATTGGTCTCAGTGATGCACATGATAGATGGCTTGACCAAGTTCACTAATGTAGGAACTGGTCAAACTTAGATCTGACATTGCAGTGGGCTACCAAAAACAGGTCCATTTGGATGGTCGGTGCACGTGCTACAGGTCGTCGTCGAAATGGCTGTTTGGTCCGAGGTTTTTTATTGTTAATCATAACCAGGTAAAAGAAGCTTTGCCGGGTGGTTAGCCCGACAAAGCCAATAAATCCATTGCCATGCATCATTAGACGGGGAACGGTGCCACCTGCCAAGGCACCTCATTACCGCATCTTCAACATGGAGGTGGTACCCCATAATGGGTTAGGATTCAACACAAGTACCTCTCAAAAAAAAAAAAATTCCTTCTGTACTTGCTCCTTTTCATGTTCTTCATAAAAAACCAGTAAGGGTTCTCCAGTCGACTACACACACTCCTGTTGATCTCCTTAAGATTAAAGATATTTATGTTATATCTCTATCTTCATTGGCATATCAGTTCTTCCACGGAGATCTCTTATGTTGTTTGTCTGGACTACTTAAACTAGTAGCGGAAGTAAATTTGTATACAGTTTGAAACTGGGAGGATTTTATGATTCCGGCTACTCCCTCGCCTCGTTCAGACATTGGTCTGGTCGTGACTGTGGGACGTGCTTTGAACTTGGTTCCTGCTGAGATTCGACAGTCAAGAACACTTGGCTCCTTTAAGATTCATATGAAAAGTTTCTTATTAAATATAAATATTAAGTAATTTTTAGTTGTTTTATGTTTTCATTTTTTTTTGGGGGGGGGGGCGGTTGTAGTTGTTAGTGTGCGGTTGATACACGATTTTTTTTAGAATTTTATTTAGGTATTTATTTTCGGGTGATAGGAGGGTCGCTGTTTAGTGGGGACTGTAGATGAGTTGACTTATTTTCCTTATATATTTATAAATTATAAATTTTTTAGTATTGTTTATGTCAAGTTTTAATATTAGTCATTTATTCTATGTGGTTTCCCAAATAACGGGCCATTGAGCCCTTTGGTATATTGTTTTTGTAATAATTATTTATGAAAATAAGTTGAACTTGAACTTACTCATTCAGCAAATAATATCCCCATGAATACTGCTGAATACTGCTGCCGAGGTCTTGAAGAAAGGAGTTCCATCTCATACAGAACACATCCCCATGGTACATACAGACTCTTTCCCTCCACTGACTCCTTATCAGCCCTCAATTGAGGAACTGAGCATGAGGTACATGGCCATGTTTGAAGGTGTTGCAAAGCAGATCTCTGATCTAACTCAGGCTATAGCATCTATTTGTGAACACCTTTCTAAGTTAGCACCAAAACGTTTTCAAAATACCGACTGTAGCCCTAATAACTCAGTTGAAAAATGAAATAGATATGGTTCAAACCTTCCCATAATATCAGCAGATACCAGCAGCTCTGGCAAAGCAGTAAGGAAACGTAAAGGAAAGAAGTCCTTACCTAGCCAAGAAGGTACTTTAACTAGGCTACAGAGACCTAGATTAACCCCTTCTCAGAAAAATGACTAGTTATCTCTCTACCATTTTTCCTTGAATTTGGGCTGGATGACTAAGCACAAAATTTTTAATTAATTCGGTTAATAATACTGGTTTGGTTTATAACCTAAAATTTTTACCTTTTTTTTTTTTTTTTTTTTTTTTTTTAGAGTTGTCTAATTCGTATTTTAGTTGTTTATATTTTGATTTAGGTGATAAGTTACAAGTTATTTGTATTATTTATTATAATTGAGATGTATAAGCAATTTTAATTGCTGTTTGATAAAGTAATTTGCATCATTTTGGTTCCTGTTTATAAATGCTGGCAGTTGTTGCTGGTGCAAAACTAATAAATAGCAAGATAAGCGGTAGATGGTTCCATATTATTTTAATCTTGCAGGCCATGTTGCCCCTTCCCATATTATTTTATCTTAGAGTTATTCTATATAATAATAAGAAAGTATAGTGCAACCTTTCCTTCTGAAAATAGGCTTTTTTTGAGTTGCAAATAAAAGAGAAAAAGCTTTAGAAATTTCCTCAAAGCTTTAGAAATTTCATTCATATCTTGGAATTTCATATTTCAAAGCATGAAATTTATCTTGGTTAGGTATGTGTGCGATTTGAAAAACAATCAGAAATTCAATAAAAAACAAAACAGACAAGCTTTTTCAACTGAAAGTAAGGAGCAGAAATTATTCTGCAACATATATTAGTCAGTATATGAGAGGGGGGGAGTAAAATCCTTTTCACTAAAGGATTTTTTGGGGGGAGGGGGGTACAAAAAAAATCATTAAAAACGCATCAAAATTTTTTTATATTCGTTTCTGTTACGTTCTTTTATGAGTCGGACAAACATTTCAGGGGGGGGGGG
Source organism: Artemia sp. Qi Xiang Cuo (assembly GCF_049724085.1). Lineage (NCBI taxonomy): Eukaryota > Metazoa > Arthropoda > Branchiopoda > Anostraca > Artemiidae > Artemia > Artemia sp. Qi Xiang Cuo. The sequence goes on from NW_028300790.1 coordinate 10,432, forward strand.
GTCCAATAGTTTGAAAAAAACTTAATGCATTTCAACAAAAGAAATCTAAAATGAACATTGAAAGATCATATAATAAGTCTTTTGGGGTTGACAGAATATCCCATAGTCTGGTGGTAAGGGTTGTAAGTTATGTTCCAGGAGCATATTAGGTTTTTATGGAAGGGATGGTCTTGTGAGCTTTAGAAGAGGCTCATTTAATTGGAAATGTGTAGTTCTAGTTCTTTTTTAAGAGTCAAACATGATGGAGAGCCACTAGCCTACCCTCCCTGACATTCTCTTTTTCCAAAACTCATTCAATTGAAATTGTGGGATATCCATTTTGTTGCCAATAGTCCAAAAAATATATAACAATCTCTTTAGTGTGGACACAATCCGCCAGAGCCCATGGGAAAAGGGCTGTAAAATATGCCCCAGGGCATATAAGGTTTTTGTGGAACGAGTGGTCGTATAAGCTTTGGGTCGAATGGAGCTCATTTGATTGGAAGTTGAAAGTTTTAGTGCCTTTTTTAAGTCAAAAATGAAAGGAGGGCTATCGACCCCCCGTGCCTACCATTCACCGAAACATATCTATTTTAAGAGATCTATTTTGGTCAGCCTTGTTGAAAGGTCTAGTTGTTATATCTTTGAGGATGTCAACCTCCCCCGAGTCTCCAGGACAAGGGCTGGGCAATTCGTTTATTGTTTACACATAGTGTATTTTGTTGAGAAAAGTATGCATGTTTGAACTTTAATTTCCAAGAAGACAAGGGGCATTCAGGTGAGCCTTTCAGAGAATGTTGAGGGGATTACTGAACAAAATCAATACACATTATGTGCATAAGGATTGTCAAAAGGGTGTAACACACGAATAACTGAGTACATTAATTTGAAAAATTCATGAAATGATAAGGGATATGACCAAAAAGGCAATATTTGCATTCGACCAATACTACTACAACAACCACCACTACTACTACGAGACTACTCCATTTACAGTATTGAGTGCAAATTTGAACAAAATCAAAAGACGCTATGTACATGCACATTGTCAAAATAGCGTATCTCAAGAATCGTTTTGGGTATTAAGCTGGAACTTCCAGAGAATACTTAAATGGGAAGAATATCGTAGGCAGCGATATAGCACAGCATAAATAAAGAGCGATGTGGGCACAATGTATTATTTATCTCGCCAAAAGACTATATGTGCACATTACTGCTAGTACTATTGTTACTGCTACGTTTACTACTACATCTACTACTCCTTCTATTGCAACAAGTTGTAACGTTAATAGCATTGAGATGAAAACTTCAAGGAGAATACGAACAGACAGGTTGTCAAAAGGACATATCAGAAATTTCGTAGCAGTAGCTAATTGTATTAAGTTGAAAATTACAGGACTTGGTGAGAGGGATGTTTTACTGACCAAAATGCAACATGGTAATGCTACCACTGCTAGTAGTACAGCCGCTATTGAATACTATTACCTGTAATATCAATACTACTATTGTGACTACTATTACGACCATACCTAAGGGTATGAAGGTGAAATTTTCAAAGAATTTCGAGGGGGAAAGGTGAACTGAATCACAATACGCCGTCTGTACGCAGGTTGTCAAAAGAGTGTAATAGAGCGTTGGTGTAAAAATATGGTGTTGTAAGAGAGCATAAGAGATAGTAATTGTTCGAATTTCGAGGAGTTTTCGAGTTGATAATTAGAATTAATGTGAAATTTGCTACTTATCCTTTTTAGTGTAATCTACCCACACAGGAATTGCATTGCAGCAAATTAGTGAGGGTTTACTGTGTTGAGTAGCCAGTATATGCAGTAGATATTAGGTGTCATGACGCAGGACAGGGTCCCTATATGATTTGTAGTCTAGCTAATCCATTAGTATTATAAGTTTGCTTTCGTGTTTAAAATAAATAACCGTGTTCAAATTAAATTTATTTAACAAATAAATAAATAACCAGATCAAACTTAAAACGAGCAGAAAATACCAACATAAGGAGTAGGGCTAACACCCTCTGCATCTTGTAAAGACCAGAACATAATCATCCAGCAGGACTCTAACAGTCAAAGATTAGAATTGAATATCCTACCACCTTAGTTTCTAACTTAAATTCCAACACTAGAGTTAAAAAGGAAATTGTATCTCTTCTAGTCCAAAAGTTGATTCTCTTTTTATGAGGGACCTTTCTAATAAAAGTACTAGCAAAAACTTAAATTTATTTCACAATGAACACACTATCAGAGTTTAGGGGAATAAGTTCAATCATTCCTCGTTAATAGTCCAAACTCGGAAAATGAAACAGTAAAAGTAAGCAAAATCAAAAAAAGAAATGGCATGGAAAAGTAGATATCAGCCCTTTTGGTTCTGTGGGAAAATGCTCCATAGCTCAACTTGAAATTAGTCTTTTTGTTATTCTAAGAAAATATTTTAGAAAGGGAACCCTCACAGATCTTAATAGCTCTCATATTTAGATTTAACCTTAATTTGAAGCTCATGCCTGCTTTACTTACCTGGTTGAAAAAAGTTTATACTCGAAAATAGATACATGGCTCGAAGAAACGAAAAGCATCGAAGAACACATTCAGATAGTCCTTTCTGACGGACACAAAACTCCACTCCAGTTCAAACACTGTAGGCTTTGGCTCAGGGACAAACACAAATCACTCTTTTTGGACGCAGGCAACAACTATTCACATCTTTCCAAGATGTAATGTCTTATTCATCAATCCGGAAAGAGGTCCCACTTTGCATGGACACCATGTACTTTAGAGCAGTACCACTTTGTCATAATAAACTAAAATCGTTGCCAAGGAAAAACAAAAACAATAGTACAAAACTAAACCGTTACTTCCTCTACACAACTAACCTTGGGAATAAAAGACGACACAAAACTCCATTTACTTAAAAAACAAGATTATCAGAAACTAAATAATGTTGGATGGTCCGTTTTATCTCTGAGAAATAAACGATGAGAAATTAAAGACAGCAAACAAGTGTTTCCAACGAAAACCAAACAGCTGTCCTTCCTTTTACCGTTTTACTTGATTCTGCTTTACTACTTGTGATGCTATTATAACGTGCATTTTATTTCTTTTAATTTCTTTAATTTTTTAGCATGGTGTAGGCTCTAATATACCTTTTTACCTTTATGTTATCATAAAGATTGGAATAACTATAGGAATCTTTTGATCACTTTCTCTAGTAAGGACGCGAAATTTGAAAGGGGAGAAAGAGAAAAGAATATGAAGCAAGTCATTGAAACACCCCGAATGAACAGAGCCCGTCTAAATAGAATATCGAACTAAAAATAAATAAACTAACTGATTTTGCTTTGTATAGCCAAAGGATTTCTAAGATCTTTCATTCTCTACTTAGCTCACGTCTACAGAGTTTATGACGCACAAACTACTATAGAGTAAGCTATATCTTACCTCTGAATTTGAGTGGGAAGCGTGAAAACTTGTGCATCATATGCATCATAGTCAAACAATTGGTTCAATGAGCCTGTTTCACAGCCAGGGTAAATTCTTTCAGATTGAGACTTCATTAGTCTTACATTGTCCTTAGTAGAAGGGGACACAGGCAAGCGAAGTCTTGGTACAAAATTTGAGTACCCGAGCTTTTTATTGGTTGTGTAAAAACTCAAGTTTAGCCAATGAGGTATGTTGTAGTCGTCGGTATCAAGCATATCCTTATTCTGAAACTGAAAAAAAACCATAGATTTTTAGTGACTCTGGCTCATATTAAATTGACTAATTCTAATAATTTATTTAGGAACAAATCACCTTCATCTTTTCCTACGTGAATGGCATATGCATAAATGAATTTATAGTACAAACAAGGACTTGTAGAAGTATTTATTGAACCTTCCAACTATTCCAAACAAAACATGTATCTCAAATTTTGATTGGGTGTCTTTGGGGTTCGCAGAGCTAAAAAGGGCACTGGAGAATGAGAAATCCCATTTTAATTTTGACCCTCAAAAGGGTACTATAAATTTCAATTTCTAGTCAAGTAAGCCCCCCTTGAAGTTTCTTCGACCACTCCTTCCTTAAAAAGCCACTTAAACAACACTAATGCGCTTTTTATGGTACCCAAAAACAAAAGCCATCTGCATAAAATAAGATTTGATTTCATTAAAGTATATTCTAAGTGATTTGCTCACAATTCATGCGAATGAGCAATCAATACGTAATCGATATATAGCAAAATTAACTCAACAGAGATTTTGAAAAACAGACTGACCAGTTTCATACTTAAGTTGAACATTCAAATGAAGTTGTATATTAAAATTGAAATTATAGAATGTGGACAATGTGACAACGGGACTTCAGGACACTGATAATGTAACACGGTTTTTCTTTTCTGAAAAAAGTCTAATTAATTCTAGTGTTTTCAAGTTTTCTTGCTGTTTTTGATCCTTATGTTAGTAGTACTGAGGAAATCGGTGCCTCCTCGTAAAGTTAATTTTCGGAAATGGCATCAAATGAAAAATTCCATCATTAGAGGAAAAGTACATCAAAGAAAAAGTGTACCATTAGAGTCACCATAGTTGAAAATCCTATACAGAAGATTTACAGTCCCCATCTCGAACAAAAAGGAAAATCAGTTTTTTTGCATGTGTAGTACTGATATGTGTCCTTTGTTTCCCCGTTTTTTTTTTTTGTTTCCCCGTTTTTTTTTTTTTTATAGGGATGTTAGTCTTGAACCAGTGACCGTAGAATACTGGGAGGGGGCTCATTTGAAAGATAACCCGAATATCTAGGGCTCATAAAAAATGTAAGTGTATCCAGGCTGTGAGAGCATAAATATAATTTTTTGGGGAATGGTATTAAGTTTTATTTATCAGGTCAACTAGAGAATGCATTTGACTAAACTAAAAATTACTATTTGCGTCATGATTTGAAAAGGGTTGATGTTGTTTTAAATTGCTGAAAAAGTTTTTCCAGCATACAGATGGCAGGCCAAACTATAAATTCTAAAAAAAGCGGAAAAATTAAAACTATTACTTTCTTTTCCTCTGAAAAAGACCAAGTCAATATAAAACGAACAGAAATTAATAAAAAAAAAAATAGTCCACAAAATAAGTTTTAAAGAAGTAAAGAACTCCATTAAACCAAAATTGAACAAAAATAGAATCAAATAACTTACCAAGCATACAACTACCACAAATAAACATCAATAAATAAATGAAACCCAAAACAAATAGGAATTAAAACAAATAAAAGAGTCAAACTAAAAAACGAGCAGATATTAAAATGAGTAGGATTCAAAACCCCTATGCTTTCTAAAAGCCAGAAAAAAAATTGCACTTTACTGAAAAGATTCTTTTTTAATGTTTTCACTTTTATAACTTTAAGAAATCAAAAATTAATTAAGATTTTAAGGAATAAATATCAGCAAATGTATAGTAAACTGACAATGCGCATTCATTTGATTTTTTTTTTTTAGTAAAGTGCAAATTATATTCTGGCTTTTAGAAAGCATAGTGGTTTTGAACCCTACTCATGTTAATTCTTGCTCGCTTTGAGTTTGACTCGGTTATTTTTTGTATTTTCTGTTTGTTTTTGGTTTCATTAATTTATTGATGCTGATTTGTGGTAGTTGCATGCTTGGTAGATTGTTTGATTCTATTTTTGTTAATTTTTTGGTTAAATTGAGTTCTTTACTTAAAAAAAAATAACTTATTTTGTGGAAAAAGTGTTTTTTAATTAATTTCTGTTCGTTTTATATTGACAGAGTCTTTTTCAGGGAAAAAGATAATAATAGTTTCAATTTTTCCGGTAATTTTTACGAATTTATAGTTTGCCGTGTTATTTGAATTCTGGAACAAGTTTTTTTTTTTTTTTTTTTTTTTTTTTATTTTACTATTTTTAATTCCAACAGTCAAGCCACCTGGTAATTAGAAGTATATGACATGCCACTATTCATTTGTCTCGTTGAATGAATTCAATGTTTTGAATGTCTATTGAACCGTCTTTTTAAGGTGTCAACAGAGGGATTTGCAGGGATAATATGACCAAAAAGAGCGTTCCAGATAGAAGTGCAATGCCGGATGAAGTTGTTCCTCAAGTACTCGGTTTTCGGCGTATCCTCCTTTAGATAATTGGACCGAGCTGTGTGCCTTCGTGTCTGCCTTGTCGGCTGGACAAAGGGGGGCACAATTCGAGAGAGCCCGTCTGAGGGAGGCGAATTCATGTACTTGTAGAAAACTACCATCGACGCTACATCAAACCTTTCGTTTAGAGGCTGGAGCGATTCTTGTGTAGAGGCGCAGCCCGCCCTATTTGCCCTAATCTGGATCTTCTGAAATGGTGCCAACAGCGTTTTTGGAGCACCAACATATAGCGGCCATCCCTATTCAGCTATGGGTCTGATGCAAGACTTGTAGAGTGGGATGATCGAGCTTGATGGAAGAAGGTTTTTGCAGCGAAGAGTAACTCCCAGCTTTCTTGCGCAGGAGGTTCTCACCCGATCAAGGTGGTTGTTCCAAGAGAGATCGGCGAAGAAATGAATCCCCAGTAGACGAAACTCGTCGACTCTCTTTATAGCTTCATTTTTGAAGATGAAACTGGGTTGTTCAAGTGGCACCTTTGATCGGGTAATTAGAAGCTTCTTTGTTTTCGATGCATTGAAGTTGATCATCCGTGCATCAGACCACTTTTCAATTTTAAAAAGATCCATCTGTAGCGAAAGGGAGGCATGTGTTGGGTTTTCTTTTTAGGGACGGCTGAGTGTGTCGTCGAATTGTCGGTAAAATGATGCATTGGGCTTTTAAGGTTGTTTCCTATGTCGTTAATGTAAATGAGGAAAAGCATAGGTCCCAAGACACTGTCCTGGTGTAACCCAGCTTTCATTGGATATTCACGGTAAAAAAGCCCATCAATAATAACTCGTTGTGAGTGATCGGAAATAAAACTCTCAACTACTTTTAACAGACATCCACGAACACCATACGCACAGAGTTTCTTTAGCAGGCCACGGTGCCATACTCTGTCAAAAGTTTTTCAGCAATTTAAAACAACATAAATCCCTTTGAAAATCATGACGCAAATAGTAGTGTTTAATTTAGTCATATACATCCTCTAGTTGACCCGATAAATAAAAGTTAATACCATTCCCAAAAAATTTTATCTATGCTCTTTCACAGCCTGGATATACTTAGACTTTTTTGATTTAGTAAAATTTTAGGAGCAGAAGTAGTAATAGAAGTAGCCCCGATAGTTTGAGCTTAATACGTTCTTGGTATATTGCTGAGACGTCTTATGGCAACCAGCATACAAACAGTGTGTTTTGATTTAATTTTAAAGCAACAGATAGTTTTTCAGCATACTGGGCAAATTGCATGATTGTGGGGGTTCACGTACCTAACAACCCTATAGATTTAGTTACTGGACCGTTCAGCTATGCTGAACAAAATGGCTGTATTAAGATTTTGATTGGAAGTTTTTGGGAAATTATGGGCTAAAGAGGAGGGCTGATTGCCCTCCAATCACTTTTGACTCTTAAGAGGGCACTAGAACTTTAAATTTTGAATCAAATTAGCTCCTTTAAAATATCAATGGTATTACTAGCTATGATAGAGCATCACTGCCTATGTCCTTATATGCTCTATATTGCTTATATGCCCTTTTAATATTTGCATGCATTTAGTTATTTTCATTTAATTGAAACTCCCCTTAAACATTCCCTAAAATTTTCAACTTATTACCGTTACTGTTGTTAGTTACAGTAACCGTAAAAACAGCATTAAATGTATACACACAGTGTCTTCTGGCTAGTTCAAAATACACAACCAATGAAGGTATGAAGGGGGAGTTTTCAGACAATATTTATGTTGTTCGAATGACAACCTGCCATCCGTATGCAGGTTGTCAAAAAGGATATATCAGCAATATCTTAGGAACAGTTTCGTGTGTGAAATTAAAACTTACAACGCTTGTTCAGGGGGGGGGGTGTTGAACTAACAAAAAGACAAAATTTGCATCATAATACTACTGC
>NW_028300791.1:0-15332 GCF_049724085.1 Artemia sp. Qi Xiang Cuo
TGTTTGGTACGGGGGCGTTGTAGAATAACATAGTATTTGCTATACGTCTGGTAGAATTCAATATAAGCATTCTACTGATAGTTTTTGGTGGCTCTGGTTTATTTGGCTTTCGGAGCAAGCCAGAATCATCAAAAATCAATGCAGGATAGGAGCAAAGTTCATATTTAAGTGAAGATTCTTTGTCCAAATTCAGTCTTTAGGATACTGTTAGAAGACACTCAAACAGCAATGAAGGGTCTATAAGGACTGCCTGGTCCTTCTGTTTGAACAAATTTTCCTTCAGAGATTTCCCTACCATTCCCTCAAGAATCTTTTTCCTGACTTCCACTGATTTGTCAATATTCACGTTTTCTACAGCAGTAAAGCCAAAAGCAAGGTTTCAAAGCGGCAGCAGATCATCCTCGGCAGGAGACATCTACTTGACAAAATCAATAAATATTTGTACGTCTTTCCAGCCCCTCTGCTACCCTGAAATACAAGACTTTGTATTGGTTGCTTGTGTGATACAAAAAATCCGTCAGTTCTTGCATCAGAAGATTAATTTGAGCAACTGCTGGACGTTCCATGACCTACTGAAGTCTCTGTTCTCTTGTCATTCTTAAATCTCTATTCAATCTGGTTGCTGTTTTCAGACTTCTCGCCAGTTATTGTTCTATGACCAATTCTGTACATACACAGGCTCAAAATATGTCTGATCTTCTCACAAGAAAATAGCCTTTTTTGAACAACTGGAAAAGAGTTGGGCTTGTATGTTCAAGTCTGTAAATCTGCTGTAGCTACAGTCTTGCCGACTTCGCGTAGTTGTTATGACCAGCTTCTGCAAGGTAAGGGAGCATGTCAGAAACTGTTTGTAAAGAAAATGTCCATTGAACTTTACATTCAGCCATGAAGAAATTTGGAAGAATGGCAACCATGTACAAGTGATGCATCCACAGTTTTCCTGTTCAAGTCTCCTGACTTAATTCTGATTTAAGAGCAAATGGAGAAGCTTTGACTTTGAGACTGAAAGCCTGGGAGATATGTTTAAGAGAAGCTTGTCCATCTATTACTTTCTAATATAAAGTCTTTGATTTCACTAAGCTCAACAGTATTCAATGAAAGTTCTGTATTCAAGTTCTACACCTGAATCCAGTTAAGTACTAAATCTTAAATGGTATGGGCTTGCAGGGCTTAAGAAACAGCCTTATCACTGAGAAGATGAGGAACTGTACCAGAATTAAACTTTAATTCAAAGATTTTTTCCAGGCCAGATCCATCCATCAAATATCCCAATGGCACTGACAAAACCCAAAGGATGTGGATTCCTTTTAGTCTAGCCACTACTTATGCACTGCTACTAGCAGGTCCTTCTGCAGCCATAACCTTCATGGAATTCAACCACAATGGCTGGTCAAAGGTAACAACCAGAGTAAATTCATACCATTCATCCTTTTGGGCAATGAATGTCAGTGTAGAAAGGATACAATTCTTGTTGCTTGAAGCAAGGTAAATCATAGGAAAAAAGAAAATGTTAGCTTCACCGAGATGGCCACTGACCAGTACTGATTGCAATGTTTCAATCCAACATGGCTTAGGTTTTTAGAGGTGCCACAGCATGAGCGAAAGACTATGTAAGTTTTAAATCTCATCTTCTTTGGATCCTGGATGAAGATCATAATTCATTTGTTTGACTTTCTATGGACAATTAAGATTCTTCCAATTACGTTTATTTCCTCAGCAGTAACCTCCTGCCTATGCACACTTTTTCAGGTGACTTTTAGCCCTAGGGTTACAGCAGCAATTATGCCCATGCCATAAGAGGTGTTTCTTCAATCAAGAGCACATACGTTGTGATCAACGCTGTCCACCACGTACTGGACCAGACTGTCAGAAGTAATTCCATGCAGTTTGATTCCATAATAAATGGCAGCATTTTACTCAAACCTCAAAACTTCAAAATAGGAGGGGCAAAACCTCAGCAAATTCAATGTATCAATGAAGAATTTGGAGGAATAGTGATGATGCATTTGAATTTGTCTTCTTTAAACTCAAATGTTGGCAAAATGGGTCAGCTTGTGCATGTGCATGACTGCATCTATTAAATAATTTCTGACCAAGAGTGTTGAAGAACATTACAGATCCCAGACATTTTTGAGAAGTGTGCAAAACCAATTATCTGATTTGGTGTGCGTTGGGGAGGGGGGGATATGCAAGAGACTAGGACACAGGTTTTTCCAAGCAATTTGGCATAAGAAGTGTAAATTTTTCTCTGCGTGGATCCAACTTTGTGTAATATCCAGTGTATATTAAAGCACGTTTTATCCTGTGCGCGTGTGTGTGTGGGGGGGGGGGGGCAACTCAGGGATAGTAAAAACACAGAACTGAGTCCATATTTGTGATCTATGTACAATATTTTCTTATCACCAACTTTTTAAAAGCACAAATTATTATTTTTTTTTAAGTCGTAATTTTAGAATAAAAGACAGAAAAACTTCAATTTTGCTTTGACAAATTTTTTATATGTTGAAGAAAATTTTTTATTCTGGTTCAAATGATACCAAAATAAAAACTGTTGCAATTCGTTTGAGGTAACCCCTAAAAATAGTTTAGATTGACTGTACTATATAGTACTCTAGTTTAAGAGACGAGAATGGAAGAACTAAGTCCCTAGAAACACACAAGCCATAAAGATTCCTATCAAGCTCTATAAAGCCAATTTTATTTTTAAAGCCGGCATTTGAGGGTCTCGACTCACCTTCTTCAGCAGTCAAGATCATTAGGAATGTGACGAAAATTTTCTTTTGATATTTTAAACACTGAGAGTTCTTAAAATCAAGTAACTATATTTCCTATTAAACTGTATTATAAGCGTTGACTTGGATTTTAAGAGTAAATATAATTTCACATTAAAATTACACAATATTTTTTTTTCTCAAAAAATTTGGTAAACTAGAAAAATAAAATTTTCATAATCATAATATAAGTCGAAACTAGAGTCCAGGAACATTATTTCTTGTAGCTGCTTCAACTACTTTATGAACAAACAAAAAAACAAAAATAGATAAGAGATATTTTTCATACTTATGTTTATTTATGGAATTGAGGCCATGATAGTTTAAAAACAGTATATCTTCATTTAATTTCTAACAAGCTTCTGGCTGCCAAAAGAGTGGACAGCCCACAGCCAAAGTCTATTTTTAATACTTGTAAGGCTTTCAAGATTCTGTGACATTGAATTAAGTGACTAATAAATATAAATCTGAAAAAATTTAATAATTAAAATAAAAATCAAAATAATTAGCAACTTTTTTCAAATCATACAGGGTAAATTAATACTTCTCAGGCAACCCTCATGCCATAAGTAAAATTAAAGGAATAAAAAAGGAACAAAAAATGTCCTGTAGCCTCTATTATCTGCTTGAATGGAATACTATTTCCCAACAAATTATGCACAAAATTACTTCACTTTTGTTTAGTTTGACAAAGATTCATAATTTATTTAGACACTTATGACTAGGCCTTAATCGCCTTTAGTTATTCTACTGTTCAAAATGAATATATCGTGTCACATATTTAATTAATACTAGGGTGTGATAAACTTGAATCTTTATTTAAAATTCTTTGGCTGGTCTTGAAGTCAATATTCAGATGTAAAACATCAACTAAAACAAACTTTTGTTTGCTGCAGTTTATAAATTTAAAAAAAAGTTGTTCTAATTCTAGAGATGGGGCGGAGTAGTTTTGTTTCCATGAGAGTAAAAAGAAAAGGGATATTTTCTTTAAATTACCAAAACAAGGGTTTCCCTTTTTTAATCTGTTTCAAAATATATTTTAAATTTTATTTATCCTTAATTTTTGTAAGCAAGTTTTAATTCTTTTTTGGGCTTCCCGGTCCTCCCCCCACTTGAAAATTTTCCCCCGGACGATTTTTTTATGTCCATTAGAATGAAAATTGACATTTAATATCAGTCAATTTCTGGGAACACTTATGGTCTTTTGTGTTCTTATGAAAGTAAAGAGTAATATAAAACAATAAAATGAGAATAATTTATTCTGTATGGTAGGACTATTGCAGGGGATACCCTTCTTCATCTTACATCTCATGGTCATTGAAACTTTGGAGGATAAACTTTCTCTTTGTCTACTCAGTTCTGTTTGGGAAATGTTCTCCAAGCAAAAATGATGGTTCCCCTTTTTTAACTCAGTCTAATGCTTTTGATCAAGGAATTAAATGACTCATTGGATGGTGATCTTTGCTGGTTATAAATTAGCTTGTTTTGGTTATAATCAAGATATAGAACTATTAACCTTATGAATTGGGAAGTTTTATATTGCAGAAATGATACAGGCATTGCAAAAACAGAGATATGTTATTCAATTTTAATGGTTACTCTTGCAATTTTGTACAGCTGGCAAATGGGGTGGGGTTGTATAATGAACTACAACTAATATATTTTTCTTGTGATATAATGTTAGACATCAAACACACCTTTTTATTGTATTAAAAAGATAATTTTTAGTTACAATATTTAAAAAAAATAAAAATTATGCCGTGTATTCAAAATTACATTAAAGAACAAAATCCATTTATGTTCAAAATCAATGAAAAACCAGTTTTCCCCTAAATTGCATTGACCATGACAAAATCAAAAATTAATAACTGCATGGGAAATATAAATATTAGCTATATATTTGGGAAAGAATGGAAAGATTAGGCAGGGCTGGATAAAGGGCAATTTGAGCAATTGGGCCCAACATTTCTATCAAAATAAACAAAAAAATATTAGAAATTAAAAACAAATTGTTTTTGACAATAAAGGATAAATTATCAGAGACTGAAATAACTAATATATTTTTTTAAAGCTTTTATTACTGGATGAGATTTATTAATGTCTTTATTATTATATGACACTCATAGCACAATAAAAGCGACCAATACCGACAAAAGTTCATATCACTGAATTTAATTAGGATAGTTCTATATCACATATTTTACACTGTGTATGTACACCAACTACAATGATGACATATTATATTTAAACATTTAATATATATATAGATATATAGAAGACCCCACAAAAAAATCTCAGCAGGTCCTGTACCTATTCAATCTGCCTGAAATCAGGTTAAAATTGAATTTGTAAGTAAAGCAATTAGCCTATTATACTTGGAAAGAGCATAACAAAGGCATCAAGTGGTATGCTACTACTACTACTAACAACTCACCACAGCACCAAGCTACCTGAGGCCAACACAGCTATGGACACTCCTCCATCCCAATCTATTCATAGCCTTTCTTTTTAAACCCTCCCAGGATGTTTCCATTTCCTTTAATCTTGTTTGCAGACTTATCTTCCTATTCTTCCAAACTTTTTCTAACTGTGAAAAAAACACCCTGAGCCTTGGCTACTCTACTTTTAACATCTTCACTGCTCCCACCATCTTTACTAATAATACTACCAAGGGAAGTGAAGCTGCCCACCTGATCAATCTTTTTGTTACCCAACATCACCTTTTCATCATCACTTATTCCTAGCCTTAGTGACTTAGTCTTTTTAACATTAATTTTCAAACCTATTCTAGCACCATGAATTTTCAAAACCTCAAAAGTTAATTCATTTTGCTCATACTTTCATCTAGAATGCTTAAATCATTGGCATAATTGAAGTCCAGGAGACCTTTTCCTCCCCATTTGATTCTGCAGTCTCCCATTGCCTTTCCTGTGCTCCTTAAGACAAAGTTCATCAAAATAATCCATATAAAGCGGGATAGAACACAACCCTGCTTAGCTCCTGATTTAATAAAAAACCAGCTGCTAACCTCATTTCCTACCTTAACCACAGCAGTCTTATTCTTATACATAGCACTAATCACTTTAATTTATTTGTCTGGTACAACATACAATGATAAAACCTTTGCTAAATCAATCAGTATGTTCACTTTATACATAGGTCATTTATGCAAACTGGTCAATATTTACCAACAAATGTTATATTAAATTCAGAATGATATAGGCAAATGATTCTAGAGTTATGTCTAGCCTATGTCTTTGCTATTTGAATTAGGCCTAGGACATATACTAATTAACTTTGATAGATTTTCACTTTGGAGTAAAACTTAGGTCCCTATTGATATCTTGTCCTCAGTGCCAATGATGGACATATTTCACTGAGGAAAACATCAGTTGTCAGTAAATCTAGAAATTTGCTGTTTCCCTATGGACAGTGACAATCCTAAGTTCAGGACAGTGACAAAGAGTCTTGGGTAAGTGACCCAAAAATTTGTGAAAAATTGAAATTTTCTCAGTATGTGGGGCTGAGCTTAGGCAACAAATAGGTACTATTTGAAAGATAAAGATGGCTTTAAATGATTGTTTGCCTCTTATTTCAAGCAAATTAATGGTCCTATGTCAATTCTAAATTTTTGGTCAACCTTCTTAAGACCATAGGCAGGTGTGCCTTGTTTGCTTCTCATTACAGGCAATCTAATGGTCTTATGTCAATTTTAAATTCTTGGTCAACATGCCTGAGACTCTAGGCAGGCATGCCTTTCCAAAAACTAACAAACAAGTATGTTTCCAATAAGAGAGTCATGCATACTTTTGCCATTTAGCCATGCCCCCAGCCCTTTAAACATTTTGCTTCTCAATTACTTGGACAGTCTGTCTTGGTTTTTGTCTGTTTACAATTAGCCATGTCTTGATGATATCTATGCAACCTACTGCAAAATACTTGACAACTTCCATTCAAATTCTGGGATAGGAGTAAATTTGGAATATAGGACCATAATGAGATAGCTAGGAAATACACATACCATTTGATTCAGAATTCAATCCTCTATCCAAATATAACAATCATTTCTGGTGGAAATTAATTCAAGAAATGCTGGAATATCCACATTCGAAAATTCTGGAACTTAAAAAACCTAGTTTCAGTTTAGTTTTTGGCTCACTTGGGATTCAGGGTCTAGGCTACCATATCCACAACCCTGCAGCCTGACCTTGAATCTCTTTGTCTCCTAGAAAGCTTGATTTATAGAATCTAGGAGATTCCAGAGGAAATTGGTACAATATTTGGATACTGCATTGAATTCTAAATCAAATGGTATAATTATTTCTTAGCTATCTCATTATCCTTCTTCAATCAAAATTTACTGAGAAGGAACCCCAAAGGTGCAGAGGTACAGACATCCACCACATGGGTAATATGGGAGTAAATGTCATTTGTGATGCAAACAGATGTTATATTTAGATTGAGGATACAATTCTAGGTATATATTTGCACATTAGGGGGGGTGGGGATATATATACTGTGAATATATAGGTTCTGGAAAACTCATGAATTTCTCAGAAAAACAAGAAAAGAAGTGAAGATAAAGGTTCTCCCTCTGCAAAATGTGTCAACTAGGATTATTCTGCATGTTTTGGATAAATATTTGTGATTTATAGAATGAATATTGGTAAAGTTCTACCAAATCATATTATTGAGTTAGGACAAAAGTGAATACACCATTCAATGCCTTTTTTTTATGCTGATTATGAATATAAAAATCATTTCTATTGGAAATGAATTTCAGCCCCCCCCCTATATATGCCAATTCAGGGTTAGATTAGGTATATATAGGGGGGGGGCTGAAATTCATTTCTGATGGAAATAATTATTATATTTGTTATCAGCATAAAAAAAGGCATCGGATGGAGTATTCACTTTATTTCTAACTCAATAATATGATTTGGTAGAACTTTACCTAAATATCAAGCAATAAAATTTATATTTCTAGAATCAGAAGGAAATCAACTTTCTGTTCATATATGAATAAAACTGAAACACTAAAAGGATATATACATCAAAATAAGATAATTGGTGGTCAATATCTACCAAATCATATTATTGAGTTAGGACTAAAGTGAATACACCATTTGATGCCTTTTTTAATGCTGATTACGAATATAATAAGCATTTCTATCGGAAATGAATTTCAGCCCCCCTCCCCCCTATAAATGCCAATTCAGGGTTAGGTATAGCCTATATCGGGGGGGGGGCTGAAATTCATTTCCGATAGAAATGATTATTATATTCGTAATCAGCATAAAAAAAGGCATTGAATGATGTATTCACTTTATTCCTAACTCAATAATATGATTTGGTAGATATTGACCTAATTGGTATTTCCAAAAAGAGGTCCCTGCAGGTAAGTGGTTGATCTTAAATAATCTGAATAATAACCATATTGATGCATAGCTTAGACTTTTAGCTATTCATTAATATACCCAATCCTTCTCAATTCCTCTGTGGTAACAAGATGTGAGGGTTTTAGTTTTACATAATTATGCTCAATTGGATACTGGTTTTTTACCCTATAGCCTATACACTGTCAAATTAGCCATCTGGTGGTATCCCCTGAGGTACTGCCCAATAGAACCAGGATATACAATAAGAAGTAAGTTGTTTATATCCCGATTCTACTGCGCAGGATCTCTGCATCTTTACAGCCTAATTTACTGAATCATATACAGTAAGAAATAAGTTGTTTTTATCAGGGGTAGGGCCTAGCTAATCTGCGCCTCTACCAAAGATTTATAAAAGGAATTTCCACTAGAAAAGACTGTTATATTGAGGTAAATGATTGAATTCTGAATTGGGTAAAATTCTGAAGTTATCTCCTGGCTCCCATCTCCGGGTTTATCTCCCTGACCTAAAATTTCTTACCCTATACCTCTGAAAATAAAAATTATCCTTAAAAAAACTGCTGACACTTACAGCATTCAACTGATACTAAGTTTTTGAATCTTTTGCTGTTTTTGATATATTACTTAAAAGTACAAATATAAGCGTGAACTTAAAATTAATGCCTGAAACATTTTTTTTCACAGAATTTTTCATTGTTATTTGGAATTAATTTGTCAGAATCTTTCAAATGAGGTGTTACATGACTATATTCAAAAAAATATTATTTTGACTGTTAGGCCTATTGAGGTGGAGGCAGACCAATTTTGTTGCTTCATTTTTTATTCAAAAGCTATCAATCAGCACATCATTTAAAAGCTATCTTTCTTCTAAACATGTTTCAAAGGTTATTTTCTACATCAAACCTAAAACGGCCCCACAAATCCTCTTTTGCCTCCTATCTCCCCTTTCCTCTCAAACCCTCTTCGTCAAAACACGAAAAATGAAAATTCGTAGAGATGTGTTATAGTAAGATATATCTTAAATGGAGAAGTTTTCATTGCCTAGGAATGTCCTAGCTCCATAAACCCCCCTACCCCTGAATATAAGTACCTCCCAAAGAAAAACATGGCAAATTTAAATTTGGTTCAAGAACTATTGGATAAGAATTGGATATTTAAAATATTTATGTCAGGAGCTTTCAAATGAGGTGTCGCATGACTATATTCAATTATATTATATTTTTACTGTTATGGAGGTAGTCAAGAGGTAGACCAAATGAGGTTTTTCACTTTTTGTCAGAGCTTATCAAAGAGCACATTATTTGAAAGCTATCCTTCCTCTGAATACGTTTCTAGCGTTGTTTTCTACATTAAACCTAAAAAGGCCACACAAATCCTCTTTTGCCTTTCATCTCCCCTGTCCCCTCAAAACCTCCATGTCAAAACAAGAAAAATGAAAATGCGTTAAAAGATTCGTTATAGTAAGATATATCTTAAATGGAGAAGTTTTCCTTGCCTAGGAATGTCCTAGCTTTATAAACCCTCCTACCTCTGAATGTAAGTACTTCCCAAAGAAAAACATGGCAAATTTAAATTTGGTTCAAAAACTATTGCATATGACTTGGATATTTAAAATCTTTATGGCAGGAGCTTTCAAATGAGGTGTTGCATGACTATATTGAATTATATTTTATTTTTTATTGTTATGGAGGTAGTCTAGAGGTAGTCCAAATGAGGTTTTTCACTTTTTGTCAAAGCTTATCAAACAGCACATCATTTGAAAGCGATCCTTCTTCTGAACATGTTTCTAGTGTTGTTTTCTACATCAAACCTAAAAGGGCCACACAAATTCTCTTTTACCTCCCATCTCCCATTTCCTCTCAAACCCTCCATATCAAAACAAGAAAAATGAAAGTTCGTTTCTGAACATGTTCCTAGCGTTGTTTTCTACATTAAACCTAAAAGGGCCACACAAATCCTCTTTTGCCTTTCATCTTCCCTTTCCCCTCAAAACCTCCATGTCAAAACAAGAAAAATGAAAATTCGTTAAAAGATTCGTTATAGTAAGATATATCTTAAATAGAGAAGTTTTCCTTGCCTAGGAATGTCCTAGCTTTATAAGCAATCCTACTTCAGAATGTAAGTACCTCCCAAAAAAAACATGGTAAATTCAAATTTGGCTCAAAAATTATTGCATAAGATTTATTTGTTTGAAATCGTTATGGCAGGAGCTTTCAAATGAGTTGTCGCACGATTGTGTTCAATTACATTCCACTTTTGATTGTTATGGAGAAAGTACTGAGGTAGACAAAATTATATTTTTTACTTTTTTGTCAAAACAAACGTAACGACACATCTTTTGCAAGTGATCCTTTTGTTGAATATGTTTATAATGTTTTTTTATGCATCTAAACTAAAAGGGCCATCTAAAGCCTCTTTTGCCTACCATCTCCCATTTCCTCTCAAACCCTCAATATCAAAACAAGAAAAATGAAAGTTCGTAAAAATATTTGTTATAGTAACATATATCTTAAATGGAGAAGTTTTCCTTGCTTAGGAATGTCCTAGCTCCATAAACCCCCCAAACCCTAAATATAAGTACCTCCCAAAGAAAAACATGGCAAATTCAAATTTGGTTAAAAAAACTATTGCATAAGACTTAAATATTTAAAATCTTTATGTCAGGAGCTTTCAAATGAGGTGTCGCATGACTATATTCAATTATATTTTATTTTTACTGCTATGGAGGTAGTCTAGAGGTAGCCCAAATGAGGTCTTTCATTTTTTGGCAAAGCTTATCAAACAGCACATCATTTGAAAGCCATCCTTCTTCTGGACATGTTTCTAGCGTTGTTTTCTACATTAAACCTAAAAGGTCCACACAAATTCTCTTTTGCCTCCCATCTCCCCTTTCCTCTCAAACCCTCCATGTCAAAACAAGAAAATTAAAATTTGTAAAGAGATTCGTTATAGTAAGACATATCTTAAATAGAGAAGTTTTCATTGCCCAGGAATGCCCTAGCTCCATAAACCCTCCTATCCCTGAATATAAGTACCTTCCAAAGAAAAACACGGCAAATTCAAATTTGGTTAAAAAACTATTGGATAAGACTTGGATATTTAAAATCTTTATGTCAGGAGCTTTCAAATGATGTGTCGCATGAATATATTCAATTATATTTTATTTTTACTGTTATGGAGGTAGTCTAGAGGTAGACCAAATGCGGTCTTTCATTTTTTGTCAAAGCTTATCAAACAGCACATCATTTGAAAGCTATCCTTCTTCTGAACATGTTCCTAGCGTTTTTTTCTACATTAAACCTAAAAAGGCCACACAAATCTTCTTTTGCCTCCCATCTCCCCTTTCCTCTCAAACCCTCCATGTCAAAACAAGAAAAATGAAACTTCATAAAAATATTTGCTATAGTAACATATATCTTAAATGGAGAAGTTTTCCTTGCCTAGGAATGTCCTAGATCCATAAAACCCCCAAACCCTGAATATAAGTACCTCCCAAAGAAAAACATGGCAAATTTAACTTTGGCTCAAAAACTAGTGCATAAGACTTGGATATATACAACCTTTACATCAGAAGCTTTCAACTGATTGATTGTAAGAGAGTGTTCAATTATGTTTAGGTTTCACTCTAAAGGATTTACAAAAAGATCAGATATAAATAAGTCTCTAATTGTTAAGCCGAGATTAGGTAACAGCACTTGATATAGAGGCCATTCATATTTTGAGTAGGTGCTGGTCGATGTCTTATAACATAAAACTGAACTGGCTATACACATCCTCTTTTTTCTCTCATCTCACATTTCCTCTCAAACCCTCCATGTCAAAACAAGAAAATGAAAATTCGTAAAGAGATTCGCTATAGTAAGATATATCTTAAATAGAGAAGTTTTCCTTGCCAAGGACTGCCCTAGCTCCATAAACCCCCCTTCCCCTGAATATAAGTACCTCCCAAAGAAAAACATGGCAAATTCAAATTTGGTTAAAAAACTATTGAATAAGACTTGGATATTTAAAATCTTTATTTCAGGAGCTTTCAAATGATGTTCCGCATGACTACATTCAATTATATTTTATTTTTACTGTTATGGAGGTAGTTTAGAGGTACGCCAAATGAGGTCTTTAATTTTTTGTCAAAGCTTATCAAACAGCACATCATTTGAAATTTAACCTTCTTCTGAACATGTTTCTAGCGTTGTTTTCTACATTAAAACCTAAAAGGGCCACACAAATCCTAGTTTGCCTCCCATCTCCCCTTCCCTCTCAAACCCTCCATGTCAAAACAAAAAAAATGATTCTTAAAAAGATTTGTTATAGTAACATATATCTGAAATGGAGAAGTTTTCCTTGCCTAGGAATGTTTTAGCTCCATAAACCCCCCTACCCCTGAATATAAGTACCTCCCAAAGAAAAACATGGCAAATTCAAATTTGGTTCAAAAACTATTGGATAAGACTAGGATATTTAAAATATTTATGTCAGGATCTTTCAAATGAGATGTCGCATGACAATATTCAATTATATTATATTTTTACTGTTATGGAGGTAGTCAAGAGGTAGACCAAATGAGGTTTTTCACTTTTTGTCAGAGCTTATCAAACAGCACATCATTTGAAAGCTATCCTTCTTCTGAATATGTTTCTAGCGTTGTTTTCTACATTAAACCTAAAAATACCATACAAATCCTCTTTTGCCTTTCATCTCCCCTTTCCCCTCAAACCTCCATGTCAAAACAAGAAAAATGAAAATTCATTAAGATATTCGTTATAGTAAGTTATATCTTAAATGGAGAAGTTTTCTTTGCCTAGGAATGTCCTAGCTTTATAAACACTCCTACCTCTGAATGTAAGTACCTCCCAAGGAAAAACATGGTAAATTCAAATTTGGTTCAAAAACGATTGCATAAGACTTGGATATTTAAAATCTTTATGGCAGGATCTTTCAAATGAGGTGTTGCATGACTATATTCAATTACATTTTATTTTTGTTGTTATGGAGGTAGTTTAGAGGAAGTCCAAATGAGGTTTTTCACTTTTTGTCAAAGCTTATCAAACAGCACATAATTTGAAAGCTATCCTTCTTCTGAACATGTTTCTAGTGTTGTTTTCTACATCAAACCTAAAAGGGCCACATAAATTCTCTTTTGCCTCCCATCTCCCCTTTCCTCTCAAACCCTCCATGTCAAAAACAAGAAAAATGAAAGTTCGTAAAAAGATTCGTTATAGTAAGATATATCTTAAATAGAGAATTTTTCATTGCCCAGGAATGCCATAGCTCCATAAACACCCCCCCCCTGAAGATAATTACCTCCCAACGAAAACAATGGCAAATTAAAAGTTGGTTCGAAAACTATTTTATAAGACTTGAATATTTAAAACCCTTATGTCAGGAGCTTTCAAATGATGTGTCGCATGACTATATTCAATTATATTTTATTTTTACTGTTATGGAGGTAGTCTAGAGGTAGCCAAATGAGGTCTTTCATTTTTTGTCAAAGCTTATCTAACAGCACGTCATTTGAAAGCTATCCTTCTTCTGAACATGTTCCTAGCGTTTTTTTCTACATCAAACATTAAAGGGCCACACAAATCCTCTTTTGCCTCCTATCCCCCCTTTCCTCTCAAACCCTCCATGTCAAAAGAAGAAAAATGAAAGTTTAAAAAAGATTTTCTATTTTAACATATATCTTAAATAGATAAGTTGTTATTGTCGAGGGATGTCCGACTGCAAGTCACCCCCCTACTCCGGCCTAGCAATACCACCCACAGACGAAACTGCTCTATTCAAAAGTTGTACAAAAACTCTAGCATAATACTTATCTGTTTAAAATCTTTATTTCAGGAACTTACAAATGAGGTGTCGCATGACTCTATTCAATTATAAATTATTTTTACTGTTATGGAGGTAGTCTAGAGGTAATCCAAATGAGGTCTTTCATTTTTTTTATAATTGCTTTATAGTCCAAAACTTCCAGGGGGGGCATGACCCCCCTTTCCCCCCTTGGCAGCGTCCCCGCATGATATACAACAATATTAAAAGTCGCTTTTTGTACAGTAAATTTCTGTAAAAACAGCAATCTTTTTTTAAGATCCTTTTTCTGGAATGAAACCACTCTGTACCACAGCAGAAATATATATATAACAAACAATAGTGAAAAATTTCTCTAAAAGTGATACAATATCAAATCGTGCTAGTTCGGTATAAATATTTCTGCTGCTGTGCTGTATGAAGATTCATTCCTTGCTGGTAAAACAGCAATAAAATCATAAACCCAAAGGGAAAACTTGCCTAATTAGTGAAAACTTACAAGCAAAGGATACGCACTTGACGGGTGTCATACATAATTTTTACGTCTAAGACGTCATGTAGCGTAATTGCTAAATTTTATCCTAAGTGGCGATCAAATCAGAAACTCCAGAGATTCTTTTCCATTAAAAAACAATGATAGGCCTACATTTGTTGGAAGTGGTAATGTAAGATCTTACCATAGACTGATCTGACAGTTTGACAAGATCCTTTGGTTTCATAAGAGTACCCTGGAAAAACCATTAATTGTATAGTTTCCAGGGGGGAAGCCGGGGGAGCAATCAACTCCCCCCCCCTCTACCAAGATTTTTCTGACATCTTCATCTGTTTTTTCTTGTTTTTACCTTTTTTAAAAATAAACTTGTCGATTTGGTAAGTTATTGGCACCCTTGATGTTGCTCTAGATCAGCCTTTCGACACGAGTACGCGAGTACCCAAGTAACTAATTTGGTAGATTCATTAAATTAAATAAAAAAAACAAGTTTTTTTAACTGTGAGTAAGGAGCGATATCAAAATTTAAAACGAGCATATATTATTCCGTACACGAAATTCCCTTCCTCAACGCCTCGCTCTTTATGCTAAAGTATTTTATTGTTTTAAGAAATAAAGTTATGAAACAGAGTCAAACTTTAGCGTAAAGAGCGAGGCGTTGAGGAGGGGACAACCCCTTTCATATACGGAATGATTTCTGTTCTTTTTAAATTTTAACGTAGCTCCTTGCTTTCAGTTTACAAAACATGTTTTTTTATTTAATTTCTGAACATTTTTAAGTAATGCAGCTTTGATTTTGGCTGACCGTACATGAATAAATCAAACGAAATTTGCATATTAATTTTACTTTTTTTGGCTAAATGGCATTCTCGA
>NW_028300792.1:0-5000 GCF_049724085.1 Artemia sp. Qi Xiang Cuo
AAAAAAACAAGTTTTTTAACTGAAAGTAAGGAACGACATTAAAACTTAAAACGGACAGAAATTATTCCGTATATGAAAGGGTCTGTCCCGTCTTCAACGCCTCACTCTTTACGCTAAGGTTTGACTCTTTCTCACAACTCTACTTTTTAAAACAATAAAAGCCTATTCTTCTTTAAAAAAAAAAAGAAGAAGGGAGACTGAAGACAAAAATTTATATTTGTCTATGCTAAAGAAGCGTTTTCACAAACTAAGAGACTATTTTCAGTGTGATTCAAATTATAATCAAGTGTAAAATTTGCAAAGAAAAACAATTCTTCTTAGAAAAATAAGCAATTTAATCACGGATTACTCTCTGAAATGGTGACTACGCCGCATCAATAGCACGATTTAGCACGACAACTGAGTTTTTAATGACGAAAATAGTATTTCTTCTTACCTGATCCGTATATCCAAGGGTGCAGCCATCTCTTGGTGCAATTATAGACCGCACCATATTAAGACATTCGACTCCCATTCGACTATAGAACGTTTCATCTTCTTCAAAAGACAAAGGATAGCATAGAGGATGTTTGACCCCATTCGGCATATGTTGACCATCGTTACAACATTCAATATTTTGGAAACTAGCTGGAATAAGAAAAATTTAGGTGGAAGGTGAAACTTGGCTGTAAACTCAGCGGGTGGATCTGCCTTTGATGAAAATTTTAAGAAATTACATTCAGAAGATTTTATTTTCAGCGAAGGGCTATCTTTTTTTTTAATATAATCAGAGACCACTTTTTAGCTTTGAGATGTCATTACTACTACTACTACTAACAACTCAACTCATCGCAGCACCAAGCCGCCTGAGGCCAACACAGCTACGCACGCTCCTCCTCCACCCCAATCTATTCAAAGCCTCCCTTTTTACACCCGCCCACGAAGTTCCCATTTCCATTAAATCTTTCTTTATGACGTCCTCCCAACCCAGACGGGGACGACCTACTTTCCGTTTAGCCCTAGATGGTTGGCCGAAAAGAACAATCTTCGGCAATCTGTCATCCTTCATCCGAACAACATGCCCTAACCACCTCAACCTTTCTTTCATTATAGACCTAGAAAGCGGTATTGAACCACATTTTTCGTATAGCCTATTGTTTGAAATACGGTCAGTCAGCCGGGTACCCAGAACAATCCTTAAGCAATTTCTCTGGAAAACATCTAACAAATCTTCATATCCTCAAAGACCTAATTTCCAAAACTTTCAACTACGTTGAATAAAATTGGCTATCTAAAAATTTTGATTGGATGTGGTTGGGGGAAGGGCGGGCGTGACAGGGGGTTAGTTACCCTCCAATAACTTTCGACTATTAAAAAGGGCACTAGCCCTCTGACTTCCAACTGAATGAGCCCCTTTTGAAGTTTTTAAGACAACTCTATCTATAAAAAACTTTATATGGCCGTAGGGCATAACTTACAAACTTTGCCCTGGGGGATCTGGGGGGTTTGTCATCCTTAAATACATAATTTCCCAAACTTTCAACTTCTGGATGATTGGATGTGTTTGGGAAAATAGTGGGCGTGAGAGTGGGGTTAGTTGCCATTCAATCACTTTCGACTATTAAAAGGGGCACTAGACTTTTCAATTTCCAATTGAATAAACCCTTTTTGAAGTTCCTACAACATCGCTTTCTATAAAAACCTTATATGCACCTAGGGCATAACTTACAACCCTTTCCCTGAGGGCTGTTGGGGGTTTGTCATCCTTAAAGATATTCCCTGAAGAATATGGGGGGGGGGATTTTCCTGCTCAGAGGTATAATTTTCTGAACTTTAAACTTCGTAAAACAAAATGGCTATCTGAAAGTTTTGATTGGATGTGTTTGGGGAAATGGTGGGTGTGGAAGGGATGTTAGTTCCCTTCCAATCACTTTTGACTATCAAAAAAGGCACTAGCCATTTCAATTTCCAATCGAATGAGCCCTTTTTGAAGTTTCTACGACGACACGTTCTATAAAAACTTATATGCCCCCAGGGCATAACTTACAACCCTTGCCCTGAGAGGGTTTCATCCTCAAAGATCTAATTTCCAGAACTTTCAACAACGTTGAACAAAATGGCTATCTTAAAATTTTAATTGGATGTGTTTGGGGAAAAGGGGGCGTGAGAGTGGGGTTAGTTGCCCTTCAAACACTTTCGATTATTAAAAGGGCACTAGCACTTTCAATTTCCAATTGAATGGGCCCTTTTTGAAGTTTCTACAACATTGCTTACTATAAAACCTTTTACGCCCCCAGGGCATAACTTACAACCCTTGCCCTGAGGGCTGTGGGGGAGGGGAGGGGTTGTCATCCTTAAAGACCTAACTTCCAAAACTTTCAACTACGTTGAATAAAAGGGCTATCTAAAAATTTTGATTGGATGTGTTTAGGAGAAGGGTGGGCGTGAGAGGGGGGTTAGTTATCCTCCAACCACTTTCGACTATTAAAAAGGGCACTAGCCCTCTCAATTTCGAATTGAATGAACCCCTTTTGAAGTTTTAACGACAACTCTGTCTATAAAAACATTGAATGTATAACTTACAACCTTAGCCCTGGGGGCTCTGGGGGTTTGTCATCCTTAAATACATAATTTTCCAGAACTTTCAACTACGTTGAACAAATTGGCCTTCTCTAAACTCTGATTGAGTGGGTTTGGGGAAATGGTGGGCGTGAGAGGGGGGTTAAATACTCTCCACTCACTTTCGACTATTAAAAAGGGCAATTTCAATTTCCAATCAAATGAGCCCTTTTCGACATTTCTACAACAATTTTCTATATAAACCTTATATGCCCCCAGGGTATAACTTGCAACCCCTGCAAGGAGGGTACTGAGGGGGCTATCATCCTAAAATACCTAATTTCCAGAACTTTCAACTACGTTGAACAAAAAGGATATCTCAAGATTTCGATTGTATGTGTTTGGGGAAACGGTGGGCGTGAGAGGGGGGTTATTTACTCTACACTCACTTTCGACTATTAAAAAGGGCAATTTCAATTTCCAATCAAATGAGCCTTTTTTGACATTTCTACAACAATTTCCTATATAAGCCTTATATGCCCCCGGGGTCTAACTTACAACTCTTGCACTGCGGACTCCGAGGGGGTTATCATCTTAAAATACCTAATTTACAGAACTTTCAACTAAGTTGAAAAAAATGGATATCTCAAAACTTTGATTGGATGTGTTTGGGGAAATGGTGGGCGTGAAAGAGGGGTTGCCCTTCAATCGCTTTTGACTATTAAAAGGGCACTAACACTTTCAATTTCCAATTGAATGAACCCTTTTTGAAGTTTTTACAACATCGCTTTCTATAAAACCTTGTATGCCTCCAGGGCATAACTTATAACCCTTTCCCTGAGGGCTATGGGGGGAGGGGTTGTCATCCTTAAAGACATAATTTCCAAAACTTTCAACTAAGTTGAATAAATGGGCTATCTAAAAATGTTGATCGCATGTGTTTGGGGAAAAGGTGGGCGACAGAGGGGGGTTAGTTGCCCTCAAATCAGTTTTGACTAGTAAAAGGGGCATTAACCCTTTGAATTTCCAATCAAATGAACCCTTATTCAAGTTTCTACGAAAAAGATTTTAACAAAAACTTATATGCCCCCAGGGCATAATTTATAACCATGGGGCTGAAGACTGTGGGGGGAGTTTCCTACTCAAAGGTATAATTTCCTGAACTTTAAACTGCGTGGAACAAAATGGCTATCTCAAAATTTTGATTGGATGTGTTTGAGGAAATGGTGAGTGTAGAAGGGGTATTAGTTGCCTTCCATTCTCTTTCGACTATTAAAAAGGGCACTAGCCATTTCAATTTCCAATCGAATGAGCCTTTTTTGAAGTTTCTACGACAACGCCTTCTATAAGAACCTTATATGCCCCCAGGGCATAACAGTAGAGGAGGGGGTCCGACTCCGAACAGGGCTCCTTATATGGGCATAGAATACTGACAGGGCTCCAAATAAGGGCATAGCCTCCCTAGGGAGAATGATTACGTAATGGGGTCAATGACCTCTTTTTCCAAGGTCGATTTATTTGATGTTTCTAAGTGTAATAACTCCGGGGCGAAGGTTGCACATGCGCATTGAATTCTAACGGGAACAATGTTATTGATCTAGGACTCGAAGGGGAAGTGAATTTCCGAGAACTTGATTGCGTAATCAAAGTGTGTCAACAACAACATCGACCTTGACATTCGCTGAGAGCGTGCACTTACAACAGCAACAACATCGACCGTGGAACACCTGTGCTGTCGACCTCAATTCACCTATCCTGAATCAATAATTCCCCTTAGAAACAACAAATTAATTTCCCCTTTCTTGACAGATCAATCAATCAATGACATCATCTGTCAGACTTTAAAAATTTTCGCCTAGAAACATTTCTCCAGGAATAGATCCAAATCATTAATGTCTTTACCTCAGGAACAACTCTTTTGGTCGAACTCCAAAGGATATTAATAACCAAAGGCCATGGAAACAATTAGGCAAGAAACATCTTAGCGATGAATTGTTTTAGCGCGCGAAAAGGTTTCCTATTAATTTGAAATGCGTTAGCGCAGAGATGCCAATAACAAAGGAACACGCTGAATTTGCGTTTAGGGATTATTTGGGCGAAACCGTTTTAGATAGGTTATGGAACTATTTCGGCGAAACAGATAGAGACATTTTAAAAGAAGATTTTTGAAGAGATTTTAGAAGAGAATTTGAGTGTGGTCGTTATAATACACAAGTTTCATTTGAACAGTGTTGTGAGGTCCTCTAACCCAACCCCAAAGGGTTCCAATCCTCCTACCCCAACCCCGAAGGAAGCCCCCGGTCCTCAAAGGCCCCCC
This sequence comes from Artemia sp. Qi Xiang Cuo, assembly GCF_049724085.1. NCBI lineage: Eukaryota > Metazoa > Arthropoda > Branchiopoda > Anostraca > Artemiidae > Artemia > Artemia sp. Qi Xiang Cuo. Next base: position 4,856 of record NW_028300792.1, read on the forward strand.
AAGCTCCCAAAGGCCCTCCACCGGTCCCCAAATGTCCCCCAGGTCCCCAACTGCCCCCCCGGACACTCAAAGGCCCCCCAAGCTCCCAAAGGGCCACCGGCGCCCCAACGGCCCCCCCCCCCCTCCCCATGGCCTCCCCCGCGCC
>NW_028300793.1:0-32486 GCF_049724085.1 Artemia sp. Qi Xiang Cuo
AGGGGTTTTTCTGCTGTTCAATTGTTAGCTAACAATGTTAGCTAACAAAAATGTGTTTGGATGGCAAAAACAGAATTGTTAGCTAACAGAAATAGTTAGCTCACAATTCACAGAAACATGATATTGGGCAGGAAATTCAAAGAAAAATTCTGACCAAGATAGTGTTGCTGAGACTTTATCTCAGCTTGATAATACCCGAAGCTTTGAAATTCAATTAACAGAATATTTCAAAGCGTTCATATCTTATAGAAAAAAAATATAACTATTAATGCCAGCAAGTGAAACAAAGACACAAAACATTTTATTAATTGGCAAAGTACATTGATTTTAGGCGAAAAATTAAAATACCAGTGCTTAAGCTTTCCTAAAGTAACTGTTTAGTGCATTTACATAAGTTATCCCACGAATGGAGGAAGTGGATCAACTTAGAGAAAATATAATTTGATTGCATAAGTGAAATCGTTTGATTTTTGATCATATCAAATTGCTATGACTACGTGACAATCTCGTTGTTTTCCTATTTTTTCAACAAAAGAATTGATTTTTTTTTAATGAGATTACCAGAAAAGATGGAAAACAAGTTGGAAAACAATAACAATTGTTTTACCTGAATATTCAATTTTAGGTAAATATTTACCAAATTATATTATTGACTTACAAATAAAGTGAATAGCCTATACCACTTGATGCCCTTTTTTTATTGAAGGGTGGGGTAAAATTCATTTCCGACAAAAATTATTATTATATTTGGAAAGAGCGTAAAAAAGGGCATATTTGAAATAAAAGAAAAAGGTGTCATCTTTGGGGGTCCATAAAGGGCTTAAAATTGAATTTGTGAGAAATGATTATTATGCTCAGAAAGAGCATAACAAAGACATTGAGTGGTATGTTCACTTTATTTGTACCGTTGTACGTCATTTATGTGAATTATTCAATATTTACCGGTTGATTTGACAATAAAACAATTTCACAAACAGGTTTGAACTTTTTTTTCCACCTGCTTTTTCCTAAAACATTTTTATCAAGAACATGTTTGCCAACTAACGATGTCTCAAAACAGTGCAAATGAAGGCTGAAAAAGAGGGACTTCTGCGAAAAAGAGTGCAAGTAAAAAAAAATTGCACTCTCACTATTCACAATCTCTCCAACTTTTCTGATCACTCTTTTATTTAGGAAAAACCCTTGATATGGCTTAAAATTCTACTGAAATAGCAGGAATTGCATTATTAAAAACTAAGGCCAATTAAAAGGAGATTGAAACTCAAAGGGAGGTAAAACACTTTTTGACAAAATTTATATAAGTTCAGACCTGTAAAGAACATATGTTTGGCTTTCCTCCTGTGCAAAACCTGTCATGTATGTAATCCTCTAGGCCCCAGAAATAAAAAGAGTGCAGACAAAGAGACTTGTCAATAAATACACAAAAGATTCATTTCTGAATTTGTCTTGCCCCTAACCCAACTACTTTTAAAGATAGCAAGAAATCCCGAAACTACGATTTTACCTCAAATTTTTATAATTTACTCCTTTTTTGTCATTTCGATTGTATGATCCCCATCCGAAACAAATTTTTTGGCCCCTGGATGGTAAGATTTTTGTTTCAGAAAAAAAGCTATTTTAGCCGATATGGGCCACCATTCACATTTTAAAATGGTGATTAGAGTCTTAGCAGAATTTTACCAGTCTAACATAAGACTTTTAATAGTTTTCTTTTAGTCTTTGCTTTTCAATTTCCAAAAAAAATATTTGCACCAAAAAGCTCAAATTCCATTTCCAAAATTTGTGTTCAGGGTATATGAACTTTCAATTAGTCCTTATATCCCTTTGACTCCGCAAAAAGAATCTTCAGATAAATACAAATCCTTCATCCTCATTTGTAACCAAGCCCTGGATATAAATAAATTTTCTTGTAAGTTAATAACCAGCAGTCCCAATTAAAGTCCTTAATTCCATTGGTGGGTTGTCGGAAGGGCGGGCATTTGAGCTACCTATTCCCAGCAGTTTTAGGCCTATAGGCCGGCTGGTACCAATACGGTTCTTCCCACTCACTCCCGCTTTCTTCTTCACAGTCCAAAACAAATGATGAATAGCTCCTTTTTTTTATTGTCTTCATTCTGCATTAGTGATCACTAATCAATTTGTCTCTTCTTTAAGATATCACTAGAAGCCATAAAAACATTTCTATCAATGTGCCAAGGCAGGTTAGAATCCAGAATCGTAGTGTAGGTATTTGATATATTAGCCATGTAGCAGAGGCACTTAAGGGATATAGTCTCCACACCAGGGGCTGACAATCAAACATGACATGCTGGATAGTCTTATAGGTTGAGAAGCAGATACAACAAAGAGGAGAGTGATGTAAGTCCAACTTAAATAATGAATTATTAAGAAAATGGGCCCGTGATTCCAGGCGGTAATATAGTATTGTGTGTCATCTTGCATCAAAAGGTGATAAAATCAATTTACAATGATTAACATTGGGTCTTTACTAAGTAATGTCTTGTGAGTTGAAGTCAGAGGGAGGACTTGGGTTTAGCAAAGTAGCCTTCGGTTCTAGTAAATCAGCAATATAATTATATTTCATGCCCTTATGACTTGGAATATGTAGGAAATAAATCTGGTTGCCTTTGGCCTGAATGTTCAGAGCTGTTTTCTAATGTTGAATAAGTCCTTATGATTGGCAATACTATTAGTTTTGAATTATTTCAAGCATTTGAATTCTTTTATTAAATTTGAATTTCCACTTTTTGCTTTTCCACTTTCCACTTCACTTCGGTTTGATCTACTTCTTCTTAACTTGCTGTAGGAAATCCTGGAAAAACATCTGAAGAAAGGCACAGACAAAGATAAGAAAGATCATGCCGGCTAGCAGTTGTATCTGTTACACTCAAATAATTTAACTTGGAGTTTTGTATTTCGCTAGCGATTTTTCTACCATCCTTTCACAAAAGGGTGCAAAATAAAAGGGATTTCAACTAAAATTGGTAAAATAGTGCAATTTCTGTCTGGAAAGGGAAACAATGTATTGAGGTACAAACGAGGGCAAAAAATACAAAAATGTGCAAGTTGGCAGTCCTGATCAAGAGTAGTTTTTGGTGCTGCTGTAGAGAAAGTACTGGTTTTATTACCACAAAGTTTTTGAGCCTCTGAAAAAAGAAACCAAAAACCTGTGAAATTCTTCAAAACCTGTGACCACTTTTAGAAAGTGTTCCTACATCTTTACTATAGTTAGTTCAGTCTTCATTGATCGATTCCAGAATCCGGACCAAGTAACACCGGTCATTTTTTTACAGGTCGGTGTACAGACTATCGGTCTTCATTATTCTGGAAATTTCAATAACGACTGAACTTTCGATGCTCTGGAGTAGAAAAACTAGGACATCAATAGTTGCTAGACTAAACGCGAGGAGGTTGACCAGACTGTAATATTAAAATGTCTATTTTACTGGACTGTATGTAAAAATTGATACCATAGTAACAACCCTCTCTGCTCATCTACGGCAACAAGAATAAACTCCTTTAAATGTACATGCTATCATCGTTGGAACTTTGTAACACAATTAATCTGTTGTAAACATAACAAGATTCGAACGATTGTAATTACTATTTAAATATTATTAGTTACTGAAGTACAAAGGTAAATATTCACTTTCCTCATACCACATCCTATATGTAAGCAATGGGTAAACTCCTTGTCTAAGGACAGGCTTTCTCAAACGCAAACTTACGAAATGACACATAACCCTGAGATCATCAAGAGACCTTATGTTCACACAAATTTTCAAATTAATCTACTTGCACAATCTGAGAAAGAGCTTGGAGGGGGGGGATCAAGATAAAACTTTCAGTAAGTGTAAGGGTGCAAAGGGACTCCAAATATTGTATGGGTGTGAAGAAGAGAGAGGGGGGAGGCCAAAGATATATATTTAAAAATAAACCTAAGTGTTTATGCCATTAGGTCTTTTTAACAGTTTAGTATTAAGGTTAATTGAAAGGTAGGTTCTCATTTTTCTAGAATATTTATTGACAAAATCTTGGGAATCAATGTGATGATCACAATGTTACTGTAAGAGCATTCAGACATTAGGAAAGCTTCGAATTTGAACTCTAAGGATGAGGTGTAGGCTGGGGGAGGGTGTTAAAATTTAAATAATCTACTAATATAATAATCGGGGAAAATATTTGGTTCCAGAAAAAAACTCGATCCCGTTGAATGGAAATAGTCTAACAGAACACAATAAGATTAATATAAATAAATCTACAGAGTAAAAAAACCAGCAAGTTTTGATACTTTATAAAATATAAACTGCCCTCGGCAAAATTGTTTTTAATAGATAAAACTTAAAATGTACCAAGAACGTTTCTCAACCAGATCATGGTTTCAGTTTTTGGTAGCTGGGACCTAATAAAACAGGAACACGTCTCATAGTAACAAAAAGATGTGATAAAGGAATGTTCATCGAAATAAAAACAAGAATTGATTTGAAAATTTTAAATAAACTTCTTAACAGACAAGTAAAGAGTAATTCTAAGGCTAAAAATTATAATAATAAAAAAAATACCAAGCATAAGATAACTGAAACAAATTGCAGTAAATGAATAAATGAAACCAAAAACAAAGAGAAACTAATAAGAACTCGGGCAAAACAAATACTCAATTGAAAATAACCAAGATTATCACTAAACTTGAAACAGGTAGAATCAAAGTCTACATTCGGTTAAAACCTTATCCAGACAGATATTATCAAAAATAGTAGCTGTTGTTGTTTCCTCGATGTTCCTTGTTGCTAGATTGACAATTTTGGTATACCTAAAGTTTTGGTAATGCGTACGAAATCAAGTTTGCACTTTTCAACTAGTAAGACTCAGTGCTGGTTAAGATTTCGTTGCGTAACATGTTAGTTTTTTGGGTATAACCTTGTTCAATCTGTGTACTTTTATTTTGGATTTATATTTATAATCGGGTCACTGTTTTGCTGGTTATTTTGAATTTTTTTGGAATACACAATCGTAAGAGAATATTTATGCAATAACTGAATAGAGATTTGCACTAATCAAAACTAACTGGTTTGAACTTGGACTTATTTATTAATTAAATGGTTGAAGGCGGCAAAGCTGATTTTGTGTGGAGCCCGCTATTTAACTATATTTCCTGATCATTAGTATGTGGTCTAAAAACAAAGGTTCAAGTGAATAGACTGGTAGAGTTTTCACCCATGAATCTATTGCTAAAGCGAAGAAAATACTATGGCCCTTCTATGAGAGATTCTAATATGATGATACAAAGAGAACAACTAACAAGGAATAAAAAATGTGCTGGATTTTGCCAAAACTTGTCATCTATGATCCTGAGGATGTATCTCAGTGTGTGAATGCATTTGGCACGTGTATAACGAATAAAGAAAACCAGATGTGTAAAAATTAGATAGCCCCATGGAGCAGATAAAAAAGGAACCTTTAATCAAAAAGGTTTTCAGGGGGTTGTGTATTTTATTCCAGACGTGTATGTGGCAGCAAATGTAATTAATCTGATCCCAGCGTGTGAAAAGCCTGAACCGTACGGTAGGTTTTAAAGATTTAGATTCTACTTCCCATCAAAAGAAGCTTTGGATAAAACATGAAAGATGCTCAAAATATCGGTTTTGAATGTTTGCGCGTTTATAAATTTCACTTCTTAACACGCCATCACTAGAAATACTATCTTGTAGGCCAAATAGCCATCAATAGTCCTAATACCGAAGTCTTCTCTCACTGTGCAGAAAATGACCATAAAAGTACTTAAGAGCAGCCTTGCATGTAGAAAAAATGATGTGCTAAATGGAAAGCTTCAGGTCACTCCTGCTATTCAGTATCCTCCCCAAAAATCAGAAATCAATTTCAGAACAAAACAGATCCCACGGATTGCAATGAGTACTCACAGACTTCTCTCTGTTACGTTGTGGAATATTAATGGTGGGTTTTTTTTTATAAATTATCGGCTTAATAGAAACTATAGAAATAATTTTATCATGATTTGTTTAAAGGAGCACTTTTTGAAAGACGTTAACTCTCAGCTTTTACGTCCTTCTCCTAGTGTAACAATACATCTATCCCCAGCCAAAAGACTTCAAGCAAAAGGAAGGGTAAGCAGTGGTCTACCGACTTTGACGAATTGTCAATTATGACTGCTTGAAATGTGTGATTGCTAAATGCCGTAACAATGAATGAGCTTAGCATATAGTTAATCTCTATCGTCTAACCAATTACAGAAACAAAGCGTATGAAAGAAAATTTGTGATTGCTTGTGGAAAAGTCGCTAAATTATAAAGAAGCTCAAAAACATGAATAGAAAAAGTGTACCTATTGGTGAATTTAATTGCGACTTACTCCAGAAATCATGTAAATGAACTGAAACTTTCCTCACTTCTTTGCCAGCCGGATACAGCGTCATTAAAATAAAAAACATATGCATTTATTTTCATCCTAGAAGTACGTCTAATCTTGAGCATGTTATATTTCTCCATCCTCCTGAATGAGATCTCATAGTTAAAGTTTGTCTGGAAGGTGAATATAACGATTATATCCCTCTCAACTCCAATAAGTGGCACTTATTTTTCTGAATCTGGTAGAAGAAAAAACAAATTTGTCATCTTAAGCAATGGTATAAGACCAATAAGGATGTTTTACAATCTGAGTGGGACCAAATATTGAATCAAATTCGAATTCAGTTTTAGCTGCCTCAGCGACAACCTGAGATGGACCAGTCCACTATAAGGATTGAACTTAATTCCTACAGTGCAGATTATTCAAGCTAAAAAAATATCCAAGATACACACTGTCCAAATGAGAATGTGAAGATTGGGCACCAAGAAGTTTGGATGGTCTAAAAAAAAGCCTTACAGTTGCACACCAATAATCCAAATTAGGGCTTCGTTTGTGAAATGAGTGTGATAAACCAAAAAAAATTAAATAATTAATGCTTCACGGTTAAGAAGCCTAAATCTCATCGAGTTGCTCAAAGTATTATAGTTGCTGGAACGATATCGAATGACCGATATACTTTGTGAAAGACTCGTTCGGCAAATAACAAAATCGGAGAAAATAAAGCTAATATCTGTGAGTTACAATGGTGTTCATATTTTAAGAGGCAGTTTGCTGAACCTATTACTAAAAATTTGAAAGTGAATTATATGATGACTGCTCACTCCTGGGCCAGATGCCTTTGTAATTAGTACTAAAAATATTAGTGACTTTACGTAAAAAGTTAAAAAAGGAAAAATCGATGGGTTATGACAGTGTATGTGCCTTTCATTTTCTGAATGTGTCTTACAATGTCATCTTTAATCTTTCGTCGCTTTATACACCTTTCGTCGTTCTGGTGTTGAGAAGGCATGGGAATTGTCAGCCCTACTCATGTTAATTTCAGCTTGTTCTGTATTTTACTCATTTATTCATAAAAAAGTCTGTTTGTTTCGAATTTTATTTATTTATTGATGGTGATTTGTGATAGTTTTAAAGTTGTAATATAATTTTAATTTATTTCTTCTAATTTTTTAATTAATTGGTTTATTTAAATTTCTTTGAAAAAATTATTTAATATAAAAAGTTTTAAATTTAATTTAAGTTTTTTTTTTAATGATTAAATATTTTTAATTTAAAAGAAAATAATATTTTATTTATTTTCTGTTTTTTCATATAATAATAAATAGTTTATATTTCTTTATTTATGTAGGAGAAAAACTCAACAATTTTGTAACAGCATACACTTTTGAAAATCTGGACACAAATCGCCTGTCTTACAGTCTCTTTGCCAAATTTTTCATGTCGAGATGTTCCGGGGGCTATTTTCCACGTGTTTTGATTTCCGGGACATAACTTCCACGGAAGGAGGCATTTCTGGAGTGATTGAGAAACCAATTAGAGATTAAAGTCTTATTCAAAAGAAAGAATGTTAAGGAAAATTGCTCAGGCTGAATCATACGCGAGCAATTTTACAGGGACGGAGGATTCTCAGTTATCATGGAACTGTCTGGAGGGACTTTAACGAGGGGGTGTACTTTACGTTGGGTAAAATTTAAACGGAGGATTTTTCTGTGAGGGGGAGGGGTATATTTCATAGAGGGTGAGCCAGATTGACCGTCATTATTTGAAAAATGAACAGAAAAATATTCCGTATACGAAGAGTTGCTCCCTCCTAAATACCTTGCTCTTTACGCTAAAGTTTGACTCTTTGTCCCAAGTTTTTAACATTGGCTACTGAAACACGGGGGCCGGTTAAGTAGACTAAGAAGCTTTTATAAAAGTACTAACAGCTTTAGCGTAAAGAGTAAGGTATTGAGGAAGGGGCAACCGTTCATATACGGAATAACTCTGCCAAAATTAATATGCAAATTTTGTTTTTTAACTTTTCATGTACGGTGAGCCAAATTTTAACCTGCATTGTTTTAAAAACGTTCAGAAATTAAATAAAAAAAAAGTTTTTTTTTAACTGAAAGTAAGGATCGACATTACAACTTGAAACGAAAGGAAATTATTCCGTAAAGTATATGAAAGGGGTCGTCCCCAACTCAGCGCCTCGCTCTTTACGCTAAAGTTTGACTCATTGTCACAACTCTACTTTTTAAAACAATAAAAACTTAAGCGTAAAGAGTGAGGTGTTGAAGAGGGGATAGCCTCTTTGGTATACGGAATCATTTCTCTTCGTTTTAAGTTTTGATATCGCTCCTTACTATAAGTTTTAAAAAAAACTTGTTTTTTTTTATTTAATCATACTAAAGAGTTAAGGCATAATTTTTGAAATTAGAAAATTTGGAAGCTTGAAACAACAGTTTTTTCAATCTCTAACTAGAATCTGTCAATAGATAAGAATGCGTAGTATTAGGATATAACTGGCGGGCAGACATAGTGCTGACACAAGCTTCTCTGAACTATTTCTTGCCATTTTAATTTTACACTTCTGAAATACAAGTGTGTCATTAAAAACAATAACAACCCATTTTCATTCATAAAGCTGGGCTTTTTATCGACAGAGGTGACTATGATCTGATGACTCTGTTGTGGCTCGGGCATCAGAAAAACAGTGAAAAAAATATGTGACATGCATCAGGGGGGGGGCTGTTTGCTCTCAAATCTCTTTGAGTCTTGAAAAGGGCACTTTTAAGTCAAATAATCCCCATTTGATGATTATACGACCACCCATTCTATAAAAACCTTCTATGCCCTCATAAATCAACTTACACCCCGAGCCCCAGGGCGCTGGGGGGCTGTTTCATAACTAAAGAACTCTATTAAACCAAAATGAACAAAAATAGAATCAAATAATCTACCAGGCATACAACTACCACAAGTCAGTATCAATAAATAAATGAAACCCAAAACAAACAGAATTTAAAATAAATAAAACAGTTAACGAGTAGAAATTAAAATGAGTAGGGTTCAAAAACTATTTTTTATAAAAGCCAGGACTTATTTTGTTATATAATGAAAAAAAATCAAATGAATTCACTGAGGAAAATGTGCATTGTCAGTTTAGTCCATATGCTGATATTTATTCCTTAAAATATTAATTAATTTTTGATTTCTTAAAGTTATAAAAGTGAAAAGATTAAAAAGCATTTTTTTCAGTAAAGTGCAAATTATGTTCTGGCTTTTAGAAAACGTAGGGTTTTTTAGCCCTACTCATAATAATTTCTGATCCTTTTGAGTTTGACTCTTATTTATTTTAATATCTGTTTGTTTTTGGGTTCATTTATTTATTGATACTGATTTGTTGTAGTTGTATGCTTGGTAGATTGTTTGATTCTATTTTTGTTTTCATTTTGTTTTAATGGAGCTCTTTACTTTTTTTGAAAAACTTATTTTGTGAAAATCTTTTTTTTAATTAATTTATGTTTGTTTTATATTTACATTGTATTTTTCAGGGATAAGAAAGTACTATTTTGAATCTTTCCGGTTTTCCTTGAAGAATTTATAGTTTGGCCTGCTATTTATATGCTGGAGAAACTTTTTCATCAATTTTTAACTACATAAACTCTTTTGAAAATCATGACACAAGTAGTAGTGTGTAATTTAGTCAGACACACCCTCTAGTTGACCTGATGAATGAAGGTTAATACCATTCCCAAAGAATTATATATATACTCTTTCACATCCTGGATACACTTACGTTCTTTTGATTTAGTAAAATTCTAGGAGCTATTTTCGAAGTAACACCTTTAAATTAGGTGTTGTTAGGTGTTTGTTCATTTTAAGAGCAGAAATAGTAATAGAAGTAGCCCCGAAAATTTGAACTTAATACCCTCAGTCGTTCTCTGTATATTTCTGAGATGTATTATGTGCAACCCGCATGCAAACAGTGTGGTTTTATCTAACTTCAAATCAACATTTATTTTTTTATCATAATTGGAAAATTAAATAACTGTGGTTGACCTACTCAATAACCCTAAAGATATAGTCACTAGACCATTCAGCTATGCTGAACAAAATGGCTGTCTGAAATTTTTGATTGGAAGTGTCTGGAAAATTGTAAGCTAAAGACGAAGACTGATTGCCTTCCAATCACTTTTGACTCTTGAGAGGACACTAGAACTTTTAATTTTCAATAAAGTTAGCTCCTTTAAGATATCAATGATATTATTAGCTATGATAGAGCATCACTGCCTATGTCCTTATATGCCCTACAGTGCTTATATGTCCTTGTAATACCTGCATGCAGATTGGTGTTTCGTTTAATTGAAACTCTTCCTAAACGTTCCCTACAAGTTTCAACTTAATGACATTCGTGTCGTTAGTTACAGTAACCGTAGAAGCGGCATTAAATGAATACGCACAGAGTCTTCTGGCTAGCTCAAAATCCACCCCCTATGAGGGTCTGAAGGGGAAACTTTTAGAGAAAATTTCTGTTGTGCGGATGACAACCTGCCATCTGTATGCAGGTTGTCAAAAGGGCATATCAGCAATATCTTAGGAACAGTTTCGTATGTAGAATTAAAACTTATAACACTTGTTGTGGGGGATGTTGAACTAACCAAAAGACAATATTGGCATCATAATACTAATGCTTCTACTCCTACAACTACTGCTACTACTACTACTGCTACTATAACTAAGACTATTAGTATTAAATGTACTGCTACTGCTACATTTACTGGTGCTACTACTACAACTAATAAACCTAAGTGTATTAAGGCAAAAATTTTTGGGTAATGTTGTAACTGTATTGAAATAAATCGAAACACACTATTCCCATATAGGTTGTCAAGAGGACGTATCAGCAATGCTTCAGGACCGGTTGATGGTATTAAGTTAAAAATTTCATCGTTTGTTGAAGGGGATGTTGGAAAAAAAAGTTTTATTTGCATACTGATACTAATAATAATAAAACTATTGCTACGCATAATTACTTAACATGTCTAAAATGATTAAAAATATTAAATCTAAAAAAGGTTTGGGGATTTTTGTGCGGGTAACTGAGGGGCGTGGGGGGGGGAGGTTCCTCTCAAATCACGTTTACTCATAAAAAGGGCACAATAAATTCTAATTTAAACTCAAGTGAGACTCATCTGAATTTAATACGACCACCCATTCCATAAACAACTTTTATGCCCCCAAGGCATAACTTAAAGCCCTTGCTCCAAGGCTCTGGGGGGTATGACTGCGCTCTGATCATTGTGCCTCTTAAAAGGGCACAGGAATTTATGATTACCAATCCAATGAGTCCCTTCCAAAGCACATACGACCACCCTTTTTATAAGAACCTTATATGCCCCAAGGGCATAACTTACCCCCCTTTTCCCGAGAGCTGTAGGGGGGGGTGTCTTCCTCACAGGCATAATGACCAAAACCTTCCCAGACTAAGAATAAATTTTTTAACGCAACATGTTGATAGTCGTGGCTAAGGCACCCGCGGCGCGGGGCCCGGGAGCGGGCCGCATTTTGCTCTCAAATCTATGTGACTCTTGAAAACTGCACTTGTGAATCCAATAATCCCCATCTCATGATCATACGACCACCCAGTCCATAAAAACCTTATATGACCTCATAAAACAACTTACAACCCTATCCCCAGGGCGCTAGGGCGTTGTGTCATAACTAATGACATTATTATATTTTCTTTGGAATATTTTTAAAAAATTCGCTTACTCATAATTTAAATCTGATGCGTTTGATGAAAGGATGGGTTTTAGGGGAGGGGGGGGCTAAATGCACTCCATCACTTTTGACCCTTTAAAAGGAACTGCTAGACTAATACGCTGCTGGAACTGCTGGTAATACGAGCTAGACTCTCAGCCAGGCATACCCATATTGTAGTTGTATTTAGTTTATAAATAAAAGAACCTGAACCTGAACCTGAACTAGATTTACCAATTTTCAACCAAATGAGCCTCTTCTAAAGTTAAACAACCATCCTGTCCATAAAAACTTTAAATGCTCTCTGGGCACAAGTTACAACCCTAACCCCTAGTCTTTGGGGGTTTTTCAACCCCAAAAGCCTTGTTAAATGATATTTAGACTATTTTTCATATACGGGCAAGATAAATATTTCTTTTTGTATCTTTTGGGGACAATACGACGTTTTTGGTGGGGTGGGGAGAGGGGAGGGGGGTAGCTGCCCTCCGATCAATTTGACTCTTAAAAAGAGCACTACAGCGTCTGATTATTACTCCAACGAGGTCCCTCCGAAGTATATATGGCCACGCTTTCTATAAAAACCTTCTATTCCCCCAGGACGTAACTTACAACCTTTGCCGTGGGGGCTGGGGGTTTTTGTTATCCTTAAAGAAATAATATCCGGACATTTCAAATACATTTAAAAAATTTTTTATCTCAAATTTTTTTTTGTATTTTTTTTGGGGAATTGTTGGGTGGGTGGGGGGTCATTTAACCTCTGATCACTTTCGAAAAATAAAAAAGTCACTAGTCCTCAACTTCCAATAGAATGAGCCCTTTTTGAAGCTTCTACGAGAACACTATAAAAATTTTATATGCCCCAAGGGCATAAGTTATAGCCATTGTCCTGAAGGCTATGAAGGGGAGGTGTCATTCTCAAATACATATTTTATAGACCTTTAAACTACGTTGAAAAAAATGGACATATCAACATGTTGATCGGAAGTGTGTGGGGAAATGATAGGCTGGGGGGGGCTGATTATTCCTCCGATTACTTTTGACTATTAAAAAGGGCAAAAGCCCTCCTAATTTCCAATCCAATGAGTCCTTTTGAAGTTTTTAAGACAACGCTGTCTATATAAACCTTATATGCCCCCAGAGCATAGCTTACAACCCTTGCCCTGAGGGCTTTGGGGGGTTTGTCATCTTCAAAGACATTTCTGGACCTTTCAACTACTTTGAACAAAATGGCTATTTAAAAATTTTAATTTGCTGTGTTTGGGGAAATGGTGGGCGTGGGAAGGGGGTTAGTTGCCCTCCGATTACTTTCGACTAATTGAAAGGGCATTAGCCCTTTCAATTCCCAATTGAATGAGCCCTTTTTGAAGTTTCTACGACAACTATTTCTATAAATAAAACCTTATATGCCCCCCGGGCATCGCTTACCCCCCGTGTCCGGTCGGGTGGGGGGTGTTGTCATCCTCAAATACATCATTTATAAAACTTTCAATTACACTGACCCAACTGGCTAACTCCCAATTGGGAGTCGCGGTGTGTGGGGACCGGGTTGACGTGTGTGGGGAGTTCGTTTCCCTCCAATCACTTTTTACCATTAAAAAGGGCCGTATCACTTTCAATTAACATAAAAAAGAGACTATTTTGAAGTTCCATGACAACGCTTTCTATAAAAAACCTTATGTGCCCCCAGGGCATAACTTACCCCCCGGGCAGGGTGGGGTGTGGGCAGTTGTCAGCCTTAACTACAAAATCTCTAAAACTTTCAACTACTTTGAACAAAATGAAGATCTAAAAATTTTGATTAGATGTGTTTGGGGAAATTATAGGCGTGAGGGGGGGGGTAGTTGGCCCCCAATCACTTTTGACTATTAAAAAGGGCACTAGTCCTTTCAATTTCCAATCGAATGAGCCCTTTTTGAAGTTTCTACGACAACGCTTTCTAAAAAAAAAAACTTATAGGCCCCCAGGGCATATCTTACACCACGTGCACTGTCGGGTGTGGGGGGTTTTCATCCTGAATGACATAATTTATAAAACTTTAACCTACAGTGAACAAAAGATCTATCTCAAAATTTTGATGCGTTGGATTTGGGGAAATGGTTGACGTGAGAGGGGAGTTAGTTGCCCTCAAATCACTTTCTACTATTAAAAAGGGCACTAGCCCTTTCAATTCCCACTTGAAAGAGACTTTTTTGAAGTTCCATGACAACGCTTTCTATAAAAACCTTATATGCCCCCAGGGCATTACTTACAACCCTTGCCCTAGGGGGTGTGGGCAGTTGTCATCCTTAAAGACATAATCTCTAAAACTGACAACAAATTTGAACACAAGGGCCATCCCAAAAAATTGATTCGCTGGGTTTGGGTAAAGGGGGGGCGGGAGGGGGGGGGGGTTAGTTGGACCCAATAACATGTTAAAATTAAAAAGGGCACAATTCATGTAAATTTAAAATCGAAAGAGCCCTTTTTGAAGTTTCTATGACAACGCTGTCTATAAAAAAAACTTATAAACCCCCAGGGCATAACTCACACGCCGTGCCCCGAGGGCTTTGGGGGGAAGTGTCATCCTCAAAGACATAAGTTCCTGCCCTTTCAACTACGTTTAACAGAATGCATATCTCAAATTTTTTCTTGGCGGTGTTTGGGGACATGGTGGGCGTGAGAGGGGGGTTAGTGGCCCTCCGATCACTTTCGACTATTATAAACGGCACAAACCCTTTCAATTTCCAATCGACTGAACCCTTGTTGAAGTTTCTAAGACAATGCTTTCTATAAAAACCTTATATGCCCTGAGGGCTGTGGTGGGAGCGTCATCCTCAAAGACAAAAGGTCCGGACCTTTCAACTACCCTGACCAAAATGCCTACCTCAAAATTTGATTAGATGTGTTTGGGGAAATGGTGGGCGTGGAAGTGTTGTTAGTTGCCCTTAAGTCGCTTTTTACTATTAAAAAGGGCCCTAGCCCTTCCAATTTCCAATCTAATGAGCCCTTTTCGAAGTTTATACGACAAACCCTTTTATACAAAGTGAAAAAAAAAAACATTGTGCCAACATCGTTGTTTACTTATGCATCGCTATTTTGCTGCCAATTATATCTTGAAAATTATTTATAAATTTATTAAATAAGTCCCAAATATATAGAAGTTTAAATAATGTGGCACGAAAACAAGTTACAATCAGTAAGAAAAAATCTAAGTATAAGCAATATTAAATGTTTCTGTTGAACGGATGACAACCTACCATCCGTGTATAGGTTGTCAAAAGGGTATATCAGCAATCGCTTAGGAACAGTTTCGTGTGTGAAATTAAAACTTACAACGCTTATTAGGTTGTGGGTTCTGGGGGATGTTGAACTAACCAAAAGACAATGTTTGCATCATAACACTAATACTTCTACTCCTACTATTACTGCTACTACTACTACTGATACTAAAACTAAGACTATTAGCATTAAATGTACTCCCACTGCTACTACTACATGTACGGGTGCTACTGCTACAACTAATAAACCTAAGTGTATTAAGGCAAAAATTTTGGAAATATTGTAACTGTATTGAAATAAATCGAAACACATTATGCCCATACAGATTGTCAAGAGGACGTATCAGCAATTCTTCAGGACTGGTTGATGGTATTAAGTCAAAAATGTCATCTTGTGTTAAAGGGGATGTTTAAAAAAATTGCTATTTGCATACTGCTACTAATACTACTATAGCTATTGCTACGCATAATTACTTAACCTTTCAACAAGGCTGAAAAATTGATGTCTCAGAAATTTTTTGGATATTTACTATGGGATATAATGGGGGGGGGGTCTCTCAACGCCCTTTGACTCATAAAAAGGGAACTATAACTTCCAATTTAATATCAAATGAGACCCATCTGAATTTAATATGACCACCCATTCCATAAAAACTTTATATTCCCCTTGGGTATAACTTAAAGCCCGAGCCCCAGGGCTCTGGGGGGTTGTGCCAACCCTGGAAGCATTTTGTAAGTTCTTTGGACTATTTTAAAAAAAAATTGACATCGGGGGTGCTGCTTGACCTCCATCACTATTGACTATTAAATGGGAAGAAGAACTTCCACTTTCAAATTACATAAGCCCCAGCTGATGTAATTACGACCACCCTTACCATAAAACCCTTATATGCTCTCTCAACCAACCTACCACTCGCGCCCCCGGGCTCTGGGGGGTTGTGTTGTCCCTACAGGCATTATTATATGTTCTTTTTACTATTGAAAAAAAACGCTATCTCACAATTTCAATCAGATGCGTTTGGTGAAAGGATGGGTTGTAGGGGAGGAAGGGGCTAAATGCCCTCCATCACTTTTGACGCTTAAAAAGGAACTAGATTTTCCAATTTTCAACCAAATGAGCCTCTTCTAAAGTTAAACAACCATCCTATTTATAAAACCTTAAATACCCCCTGGTAATAACTTACAACAATTCCTAATACTCTATGGGGTTTTTTTTTCAACATCAAAAGCCTTGTTATATATTATATAGACTATTTTGAATAGAATGGATAACTCAAAATTGCTATTATGTGCATATTTCGCGACAATACGACGTGTGTGTGTGTGTTTGGGGGGGGGGGGTAACAGCCAATCGAGAACTCTTAATATTAAAATAGCACCAGAGCGTCTGATTACTACTGCAATGAGGTCCCTCCGAAGTTTATATGACCACGCCTTCTAAAAAAACCTTCCAGTCCCCCAGAGCATACATTACACCCCGGGCCCTGAGGGCTGGGGTGATTTATTATCCTCAAATATATAATTTACGGACCTTTCAAATACCTTGAACAAAATTATTATCTCACAGTTTTGATTGTACGTGGGTGGGGACATGATGGGGCGAGGGGGGTCATTAAACCTCTGATAAATTTAGACTAATAAAAACAGGAACTACTCCTCTCAACTTCCAATAGAATGAGCCATTTTTTGAGATTTTATTAAAAAAATGTATATAAAAAAAAGCCTAATATGTCCCACGTGAATGAAGGCCTCCCCGTGTCCGGCGGGGCTGGTGGGGGGGGGGGTATCAGACACAGACATAAGGTAAATACCTTTAAAAAACTATGAACAAACAGGCCGTAACAAACTGTTTATCTAACGTGTTTGGGGAAAGGCGGGGGTGTGAGCCCTCTCAGGTTCAAATCCAATGAGTCCTTTGTGACGATTTTCAGACACCGCTGACGATATCCGCCTTAGCGGCCCCCCGCGCATAACTTACAACCCGGTCCCTGCGGGCGGTGGGGGGGGAGGGGTGTGTGTTCATCTTCAAAGACATAAGGTCCTGACCGGTCAACTACTTTGAAAAAAATGGCTATCTCAAAATTTTTCTTTGATGTGTGTGGGAAAATGGTGGCCTGGGTGGGGTGTTAGTTGCCCTCCGATTACTTTTGACTATTAAAAAGGACACTAGCTCTTTCAATTCCCAATTGAATGACCCTTTTTTGAAGTTTCTACGACAACGCTTTCCATAAAAACCTTATAGCCCCCCAGGTCATAACTTACAACCCTTTCTCTGAGGGGTGTGGGGGGTTGTCATCCTCCAAGACATAATTTCTAATACTTTTAACTACGTAGAACAAAATGGCTCTTTAAAATTTTTTATTACATGTGTTTGGGGACAGAGTAGGTGTGAGAGGAAGGTTAGTTATCCTCCAATCACTTTTGACTATTAAAAAGTGTACTGGCCCTTTCTATTTCCAATCGAATTAGCCCTTTTTAAAGATTCTTCGACTACAATTTTTCTAAAAAAAAAAGAACTTATCTTACCCCAGCGCCAAACTTACAAACAGTGCCCTGAGGGATTAGGGGGGAGTTTCAACAACAAATACAAAAATACACGACATTTCAACGAAGTTTAACATAGTGCATATCGCAAAATTTAGTGTAGTGGGGTGGAGGGGCCTGGTGGGCGTGAGAGGGGTGTTAGTTGTCCTCTGATTACTTTCGAATATTAAACAGAGCCTTAGCCCTTTCAAGTCACAATTGAATTAGCACATTATGAAGTTTTTACGACAACGCTATCTATAAAAAACTTATATGCCCCCAGGGCATAACTGAAAATCCTTGCCCTGAGGACTATCGAGGGGGGTCGTCCTCATAGACATAATTTCTCAAAATTTCAACTACCGTGAACAAAATGGCTATCTAGACACTTAGAGTAGAGGGGTGTGGGGACATGGTGAGCCTGAGAGGGGGGTTAGTTGCCCTCGAATACCTTTCGACTATTGAAAGGTCAATAGACCTTTCAATTCCCAATCAAATGAGAACTTTTTGAATTTTCAATGACCACCCCATATATAAAAAAAAACTTATCTGCCCCCAGGGCAAAAATAAAAAACCTTGCGAGTAGGGCGGTGGGTGGCGTGTCATCCTCAAAGACGTAATGACCGGACCTTTCAACTCCGGTGAACAGAAGGCCCAGCTCAAACTTTGTAGTGGTTGGGTTTAGGAAATGGTGGGCGTGAGAGAGGGGTTAGTTGCCCTCCAATCACTGTAGTCTATTATAAAGGGCACTATCCTTTCAATTTAAATTCGAATTAGCCCTTTTTGACGTTTCTATGAGAACTCTTTATATAAGAACATCATATGACTCCTGTGTCTAACTTACAAAGCGGTCCCTGGGGGCTCTGGGGGGAGTGTCATGCATAAAGACCTAAGGTCAGGACTTTTGAACTACATTGAACAAAATTGCTATCTCAATATTTTGATTGTATGTGATTGGCAAAATGGTGGGCGTGGCCGTGTTGTTAGTTGCACTCCAATCAGTTTTGACTATAAAAAAGTCACTAGCCATTTCGATTTCCAATCGAATGAGCCATTTTCGAAGTTTCTATTACAACTCCTTCGATACGAAGTGAACTGGTATAAAGAAAAAAAAAAAATAAGAATACATTTTGCCAACATTGTCCTTTACTTAGGCAGTTCTATTGCGCTACCTATGATATTTGAAAATTATTTATAATTTTATTAAAGTAGTCTCAACTATATAGAAGTTTAAATCATGTGGGCACGAAAACAAGTTACAATCAATAAGAAAAAATCTAACTATGAGCAATTTTTAATTTCATGAGTTTAGAATTTGAATTAATAGGTTGGTAGAATTTTTGTAAAGAGGTTACTCACAAGGTCAGTGCTGAAGTCAAATTGGTGTAGGACTAGATCTGCTATTGGGGGTATTTGTTATTCTTTATAAATAATTTGATATTTCCAGGCTGCCAAGGAAAAGGTTACGGAATACGAGGCTCTCTCTGGTTCTTCTAAAGGTGATGAGATAAATAAAATATATGAATATTTGAATGGTCGTGTCAAGGAAGAAGATGGAGATAAAGCACTTACAGGTGCCGCTAGAGAGCTGAAACGTCTTCTTTCAACTTTATAATATTATCCAATGAAACATTCACGCATTCTAGAAGTCATTTTGTAGGAGCGATTTTTTTAGAAAAGGATAAGATCTGTGTGTGATTGGAAATGGTACGTAGTAGTTATTACTATAATATTTCGGACTTCAACCACTCCCATTTTCCTTATCAGTGCTTGCCTGCATTAGATCAGATTTGTCAATTTCTTAAATAAGCTTGTCTTTATCACTAATTTTTAAATTAAATTTATCTGCTCTCGAGCCAACACTCAAGTTCTTCATCTCAGTAGAACCGGTTTTTCATCTTTCTCTATTAAGAGACAAGTGGCTTACGATAAGTGGAAAAGAGGTGTCGGGTGGCAGAATGCCGTGTACTTGTATCATTTGGTCTATACGTTTGCCAAGTCGAGGGGGGGGGGGGTAAAGGAGTTTGACCGCGGGAAGTGGACATTTTAAAATAGCCCATCCGAAAGCGGGAGTAAACTATACAACTTTCGTCTGCAGCAGGTCATTAATGACCATTTGATAAAAAGAAGATCACCAGCACTGATATGTATGATTGCGTAATGTGTGTGGATGTAATATAATTTATTGCGTAATGTTTTAAATTCACCAAGTAGCGTGTTTGTTAAATAGCTACTTATCTTCTCTACCGCTTGAATAGAACCTACGTCAATATAAGCCTCTCGTGCACCCCTCCCACCCTTACCATACTGTAGCAACGCCCGGGCCTATACACAAGTGAATATTTTAAATTAAAAAAAAATTACATTAAATTTCATATAAAAATTTTTGTTCTATTAACTGTTATCTACTCTGAGTTTCTTTTATAGTTTGATACTTTTTTGTAGGTGGTACACTGTTTCATGCAACGTTATCAAGAAGCTTTGCCCGAATCACCTTTGGTTCCCATTGGTGCGATTTTTTTAACGCAAAACGGCTGGCGAGTAGCGGACGTTAGAAAATCGCTAAAATGTTCACACAGAAACGGTTCAAGGCAGCCGTTGAACCGCAAAAATATTACGAAATATTTAAAAAACAAATGAACAGGAATAGGTTAAATCAAGTTCTAGAAGCCAAGAAAAACATTCAAATGGCTAATCTATAAAAGCTAAGCATTATCTGTCAAATAGCAAAGGAAAAATTCGGATAAACATGATTAGTTTTTCAGTTATTTACAATGTTTGGTTCTACAAAGCTTCCAAGTCAGAGTAACGGATCCGAATTTCAACGGATCAATAAAAAAATTGACTGACTCACAATGCCTTGAAGTAGTGTCTGGGTGTTTTGAGTCGAAATGGGTTGTTTATCGCTATTTTTTGCACGATGTGGGGTAGATTTGTATATTAGGTTACACTCGGCCTGAAAGTCTCAATTTGTTTCTCTTGGCATTTCTTGAAATATTTCAGCTGTACCCTTTTGACAGCCTTGGATGCACATATTGACTTTTGATTTAGTTTAACTACTCACTCAATGTGCCATGAAATTTATAATGAGACACTTTTATCTGTTCGTCTGATATCACAGAAATGCTCGCATTGTATTTAAATTTAGTTTAACATTTCTAAAAACACAGCTAGTAAATTTTCACTTAATATCTCATTCCTTTCCTGATAATACTGCTTCATTGGCATTTTAATGAGATGAATCCACTTATAATTTTTCATTTAGTTTAATAGTAGCAGTTATAAGCAGGAGTAGTTGCAATTAGAGTCATATGCAGTTACAGCTGCAGTCCCAATCATTTGCTGTAGTGTTCATATGGTGTGGCAGTCGTAAGTAGTCTTATTTACTGTATCAAGTAGTCGTAGTCGTAGTCATGGTCACAAGCAGTTGCAGTTGCATGCATAAGTAATTGCAGTCACAAGTATTTGGAATTGCCGTCAGAAGTAGTTACAAAAGCAGTTTGTCGCATTTGTCGCAACAGGTTTTGCAATAAAAAGTGATGGCAGTTGCATGTAGTTACTGTCGTAAGTAGGCGCAGTTACAGTCTTGTATAGTCACTGTAGCAGCAGCAGTAGCATAAGTAGTACTTGCAGCAGTAGTAGAAGAAGCATTAATAGTTGCCTTGAAAGGTTCAATTTTTCCATCAGTATACGTTGTGCGTGCAAAATAAGACGGGCTAATACCCAAGCAACTACCTGATTTTATAACTCTGTATGTGCGAAGAAGAAAAGATTAGTTTTAAATAACATATAATTACGTCTCTAATTTCAGATTGAAATCTAAGGAAACAGTGGCACCAGGCCTACTGTACTGGGAATAGAATAACACAGTTGACGACAAAACTAACTATCATGAACAAGAAACAGGAAAGCTTATTCAATATCATAATAACCTTTTGGCTTATTACCGAAATTTAGTTGGCATTAATTTAAGCCAATCAGAAAATTCTATGAAAAATCTGATGGGTACAAATTAGCACTTGGCAAATCTCGGTATTAAAAAGGTAAAGAATGTGGCATTGGACTTTACAATCCCTACCGGCGGTGCTGATCTCTGTTTCTTGGCCCTTCAGCCGAGAAGCGCGAGGAGCCTGAGGGTAGTGGCAGTTCTGGCCTCTTTTGCACCCAAGGCAAAATCTTGATCCCCCCCGTCTCCTATAAATTTTCAGGCCAAAACAAAATTTTCATTAATTAAGGAAACTATCTTTAATTTATTAATTAATTAATAATTATTTTGATTATTAATTATTATTTATTTATATTTCATTATTTAATTAATAGTTCATTAATAATTTTTAGTTATTAATTTTGCCCTCTAATTAATTTTAATAAAAATAGAATTTCAAAAATTACAAAGTGATTAAAACCATTAAAATAAATAATTGAAATCTTGCACCCCTAAAATTTTTGTGTCTGGGGCATGTTCCCCAGATGTCCCTCCTTAAAACCACCTCTGATTGGGAGCCAGTCATTCTGTGCTTTCGCACACTCTTCCTGTTTACCTTCCCCAGATTTCTCTAGGTACAAAATTCTAGCTGGCTCTATTCTGGATGTTTTTACATAGACACGCCAATGACCCCTTTTCAAATTAAAATAACACGTGACACCAGCGGCTCGAACCCCCTGTCTCATGGACACAGGATTTCAAGTATAACCCACTCAATCTCTGCATTGGTAAAATATGATTGCTAAAAATATACTCCAATTCTAAAAATATTTTTCAACTATGAATGCTAGAAATTGGATTAAAACCAGTTTCTTTATAATAAGAAACACTGGAGCAATCCCTTAATAAATTAAAGGTTTTTAAAATAAAGTCCTCTGATAGCATTAAAGAGCAGAATTAACACTTTATACCAACAAAAATTATTGCTTCGTAGTTTCCATAACATGTATTTACCAAACGAGCTCAAATAACACGACTCATGACATTTCCCTATGTTTATAGAATTCTAAGAACCCAGCGCTCTACTGAAAATACAAAAACTGGCAAAAAATATAGGATGTTCGTATAGGAACAGAGTCTTTAAGTAATCTGTATAAGATAAGAGAGTAATTTATATGGCTTTCAAGTCTTTTACCATACATGATATCGATAACTCTTAGTATAGGCTATTATTTCAATTCTCTAAAAAAATTAAGTAAGCTTAGTTTTAATTAAAGCGCTAGGTGCTCGGAATTTTAAAAATATTGTTTTGTTTATTTATTTTTTATATACTTCGAAATTATTTTTTGTTCCTTTTCATTTTAAATTTTGCTTTTTAATTCCATCATATATTTTTTTTTTAGAATTTTTTTAATTTTAAATAAAAGTTTTTTTTTTATTTTGAATGTATAATATAATATAACATTTATTCTGATTAATGTTTAAGGATAAGAAGTTACTGACATACTGCTTTTGCACCCTCTTACCAACCTGCAGAGATATAGTATGATTTGATTTAGTTAAACATACTACAGACACACCTTGGAAGTTTCACATTAATACCTTTAGTAATTCCAAATAGTGCGTAAACCCCTTTCTAACAACTATATTTTGTTAAACAGTCCATTCAACATGCCCTAAAAGTTTCAACTTAATATATTTAGCCACTCCTGAAGTATCAGAAATTTAACCTCCTGAAAAACTTGAATCTACGCAGGGTCTATTGATTTGGCTCAACATCCACATTAACAAGTTCTGAAATTTCCAACATAACTTCTTTCGGTTTTACGTGCATATTGCAATTACATCTTTTTAAAAATTTTAATATATAAAGCACCTTTTTATTTAAATTTATCCCCCTCAATGTTCCAGAAAAAATAACGCTTAATGCCCTATTTTGTTCCAGAAAAGTTAATTATAAGCCATTTTTAAAACCTTGATGTACTTTGACCCTGTTGATTTAGTTTATTATAAATAGTAGCATTAGTAGTAGCCGTAACATGAATACAAACTCTGGGAGTTTCAACTTAGCTTAATCTGTCCCTAAGAAATTATTTATATACTCTTTCACAACATATATGAATTCAGCAGTGATGCTCAACTATTTAAAAACATGTATTTAATATACGTGTTAAATAACTTTCATTTATTTTAAAATTTGCATTTAACTACATTTTTTCTGTGTATTTGAAATATGTATTTAGATACTTTTTCCAGAATTTGAAATACAAAATTCTTTCAATATACACATTTTTTGCTAAGCATATTGTTCGAGGTTCTTTGTTGTCTCTATTAGATGTCAGTAATCGGCAAGGGATTGATCGAAGGAATTTCAAAATTTGATGAATTTCAAAACCCCCAAATTCAAACAGGATGGACAGTTTTGTTTTTGAGAATTTTATTCATGTTAATTTTTTTAAAGTAAAAAAAAAAAGAAAAGAAATGCTAATGCCAAGTTTTTCTTTTGAAAAAACACATAGCTCTGTGGGATATTTATATATAGCAGTTATTTTTTATTACATATTATATAATGCCTCAATGGTGGTTCTGGTCTCTCTTGCAGTAGGGAAAAACCTTGATATTGCCGAAATCCCTCTCCTATGTCCCAAAAATTTTCAAGCCAAGTTTCAACAGTATCTTCCTTATCAAAATAGTTTTCATTCAATAAAAAAGAATTGAATACAAAAAATCGCAAAAAACATTAAAATTAGTTAAATTTGTCTACTTACTTTTATTTTCAAGGAATTGATGTAAAATATAATTATTCAAAAAATTAAATTTCAGGTTCAATTTGCTTATACTTACTGCCAACTCTGTGCTCTCTACTTTATTTTAATAAAAGTGAATTTTCAAAAATTACAAAATGATTACAACCATAAAATAATTCATTCGGACTTTTTTATGCCTAAAATTTTCTATACACGGGGCAAGTGACACCTCCAACCCTCACCTAAACCCACATCGGGAAGGTCGAGGTCGGGTGAGTGAGTCGATACTTGATCAGACTCCAATCTTATGATACCCATGGATCTATTGACAGAGTGGGACTGGTTTAAAGTATGTGTGCGAATTTATTCGTTCTGGGAAAAAACACCCTTTTTTTTACAGTATGTTATTCATTTATTTGAGCAGTAAAGTTGCACAGATACCCTGCAGTAGAGTTAGGATACATAAGTTACTTATTACTGTGCATCTTTGGTCCTACTGACATGACTATTTATTGTATTACTATTTTTATAAATATATTTATTGGTTCTAATTACACTTTCACCCTAATTCAATGGTCCTTGTCTTACACTTTTTACTCTCCAACCATAGCAGAAATAAAAATTATGAATAAAATTGAATTAGTTTTTCTGATTGGAATCTTTTCAAATGCAAGTAAGATTATAATGCATCAAGACTATCCGCTGTCAAGACAATTAGGATGGACAACTGGGAGAAAAGTTTCATACTTTCATCCTGTTCTTCCATTTTCAGATTTTGAACATATAAATGGGATAAAAAACTGTAGTTTGGACAGATGTTCTGTAAAAATTTATAGAAAAGAAGAAAATCAGTGACAAATAAAAATGTCTCTTTTATCGAGTTTACGAAAGATCTTAAGCATAACTGGCCAGCCATGAAAAAAAAACCAACAAACGATAAAGGGGCCCGGGGATAAAAAATAAAATAAAAATTAAAAAAAACTAGTATTTTTAGCACTTATAAAGAAAAAGTATTATAAATAACTATATAAATAAAAAGAAACATTAAAAAAGAAAAAAAACGAAAAAAATAAAAACAAACAAACCCCACAACAAAAAAAAAACAAACGAGACATGGTACCGGGTCTAAAAAATAAACTAAAAAAGAAAAAAACCGAGTATATTTCTAATTTTAAAAGACACAGTATTATTAATGTATAGATAAATAAAAATAAAACGATAAAAAGAAAAAAAAAACAAAACAAGTAAACGAAAAAACCAAACTACCCAACACACAAAAAAAAAAAAAAAATTTATACAATTAGACACCCATGATAACCGGATGTCACCTTTTCGACTTTTTATTTACGTAATTTTTAAAAACCTATCTCGCGGTTGGTTTTTTTTTTAACTTGTTTTGTTTTTTTTTCTTTTTATCTTGTTATTTTTATGTCTATATTTGTTAATTATCCCTTTTTTTTATAAATGTGAAATATACGCGTTGTATTTTATTTTTTCTCCACTGGCCACAGTCTCGTCTGTTGTTTTTTTTTATATCGATTTTATGAACATAAAAAAAGTGAATTTTAAATCTAATGCTATAAAAATGGTTTTTAAATTTTTTATATAATTAAAAAAAATATTTTAAAAAAAATAAAAAATATAAATTTGTTTAAAAAATAATTTTAAATGGCAAGTCTTTTACATATTTTAATTTTTCTTTTGTTGCGTCTCAATTTTCCACCAAACAGATAGTCCGGAAGCACTGTTACCCTGCATTTTTGAAGTAAGAAGGGTGACCTAAGCACGCTTGTAGGTAGGGTAGTTGGACTTGTAGGTAGGGTAGTTGGACAAGGTTGATAACCTTGTTGGTTATCTTTTTGGACGTGTTTTTTTTATTTTTCTATAAGCATAAAAAATGAATAAGTTACATGGTAAAAAAGCAAAAGTATTGTTCAGAGTGGTGGTTTCTGGATTTTGACCAATCTTTCGGTCAATATATCTGCTCAGGCGAAAATCAGGCCGTTCCTATTGACTGAGATGCTGGAAGTTTGTGCTGTAAAGGTGTTAAATAAACGCTATCTAAAAAAAAAAATCCTATTAAATTATAATTTTGAAAAAAAAAAATATATGCGGATTAAAATTGGTATATAATATCGTGTTTTTTTTATTTATTTATTTAAATATATTTTTAATAATTTTCAAAACCGTTCTTTTGAAAAACGAGATAATTCACTTTTTTTTTTAATCTGAGTTTTAATCTTCAAATTCATCTGTTTTAATGAGTTTTTATTTATAATGTGAGTGCTTTGTCATGTTTTGTTTATATAATTTTCTATTCTTAAAAATTCTTTTTCGATTTTTAGGACGTTCTAAAGCTTGGTTGGGTTGGAAAAAGGACAAGACAAAATATATTACCCCTTATAATTCAGACTGGTGATGGAGAAGTGCTTATCTTCGATATATTGGAATGGAGGAGTGCACATAGTTGTTGGCATCAAGCGGTTTTATACTGAAGTGAACTATCAGTAGAAGAAGTAGAATTGCGTGATTTCTTCGTTTTCATTTCTTTTCAATTTATTTCTGATATTGTTCAAGTACATCCCAATTCGCTTTGTTTTAATTTAAATTCTTAAGATCTTGTTTTTAATTCTTTGTCTTCAACATTTTGAAAAATACATCACTGGTCTTCCTGGTTGAAAGGTTTTCTATTATAGTTTTGTGAATTGAGCTATACATCTGTTTTAAGTTTTTTACATTTGGTTTCGATAATGTTATATTTTTCCATTTTGTTTCATTTCCATTCTAATATTTTATTTATAATTCTTTGTTTTCAGCATCTTCAAAATGACATCATTCAATTTCCACTGCAAACAAGGACGAAGTGGTATTTCAAAATAATAAAAGTATTAGTTTTAATGTGGACAAGGACTTTGCCAAATTATTGCGGCAGGTGACTGTTGACATAGATGACAAGAAAATTGAAGAATATTCGCAAAAACAAGGAACTAAAAGTATGCAAAACACAAAAAAGCAACAAGTTGCTAATATTTTAAAGAAGACACAAATAACACAGAAAAAAGAGAGCTTCCTGGTGGTTACTAAAGTAAAGTGACTTTTAGGGGTTAATGGTCACCCATACATGTACAATTTTTTGAATATTATATTTGAATTATCCCTCTAATATTTTAATTGTAAAAAAATTAAAGAAAAAATAGCAAAGACGGACCTAAATATATTTTAAAAATACAATATAATCTTTATTAAACAGTTCGTCTTCATTACTAATTAAAACAAAAAATAACAACAAATAAAACAAAATACCAAAAATAAGTGACTAAGAAAAGGTAAAAGATATAATGAAAAAAAACAGAAATTATTTAATATGTACAAAAACCAACTGTACTATATCTAATCACATCAAATCTATGTCACAATGTCTAAATTAAAATATAGTCAGTAGCATTATGCGCACAGAACCATTGTTTCCAGAATACAATAAAGTTTCAATAGTCCAAATGTTCTTATCCTTGATACCCTTAGCTTTAGCAGTAGTAGCACCAATATCAGAAGCAGTAAAAATAATAGTATACGTCTTGGCTTTAGTGACAGTAGTAGTAGCTGAGGCGGTAATGTTTCTGACTTCTCTGGATCAGGAGTGGAACGGGAAAATAGACCAAATAAAAGTTATAAAAGGATAATTAACCAGAAAAAGATAGATGAGATGAATGTAAAAATAGGAGATATAGATTGGAATGCTGTCCTAAATGTTGAAGACCCGAATATTGTTTTATTTTATAGCAAATGTAACCAAATATTTGACCAAGTAGCTTATGTCCTATGGTATTAAGAAAGAGTAAGGATTTACCTCGTAAACCATGGGTTACTGAAAGCCTGTTAAAGAGTATAAAAGAAAAAAAAATAGATTGTATAAGGTGAAGATGCAGTACCCAAATGAAATTAATATTGAAATTTTTAAAAATATAAAAATTGTTTAACTCTTGTTATCAAGAGAAGCGGAAGCAAAGTATTATCAAAATGAATTTCGTAAATGTGATTCACCTCGGAAAACATGGAAAATAATAAATGAAAAAATTAATAATGTTAAAAAAAGAAATATTCTATCTCACATCACTATTCATGAAGGAGTTAAGATACCTGATGAGAGAGGGATGGCGGAAGCATTTGCTGACCATTTTAGAAAAGTTGGACATGGTCTGGTGGATCAAATTTTTGCTGGAACACATAATCTTAGAAAATATTTACCAAATAAATTAGATAAGACTATATTTATGTACCCTATCCGGTTCTCGGAGTACCAAAAAGCCGTTACTAGTTTAAAAAATGGATTTTCGACAGGGTGTGATGGTAAATTGACTTCTCTGCTTAAAGAATTAGCTTGTGTACTTTTTCAGCCGCTTTTATATATTTTTAATTCTTGTATAAAAAATGGATTTTTCCCACTTTCTCTTAAACTAGCTAAAATTTTACCTTTGTTTAAAAAAGGTGATAAAGATAACCCAAACAATTATAGGCCTATTGCTATTTTATCACCTGTTTCTAAAGTTTTTGAAAAGTTAAAAAAGTAGATTTATTTCATTTCTGGTAAAGAATAAGTTTTTTTCTCCTAATCAGTTTGGTTTTTTGAGTGGTAGATCAACAGAGCAAGCAGTAGCTGCTTTACATTATTTTTATCAGAGGCTACGGATGATAGTTATTTGGCGGCAACTTTATTTTTTGATAAGTTGGAAAATATAGGAATCCGTGGAATAGCTCTGGATTTAATGAGATCGTATTTATCTGAAAGAAGTTTTAAAGTCCAAGTTTGTGAAGAATCATCTCATATTTTTCCGCTAGAAAATATAGGGGTTCCGCAGGGATCCGTATTGGGGCCGATACTTTTTTTTGATATATATATAAATGATCTTCCAAATTGCATGCCTTGAGGTGATGAGTTACCAATATTGTTTGCGGATGATACAGCAATTAGTTTGAAGGCGGGCGACGAGGATGACCTACGATGGTACCTGGAGACTGTTGCTTTGAATTTAAATTCTTGGTTTCATGCTAACCGATTAATACCTAATTTAGAGAAGTCGGAATTTATGGTTTTTGGGAGAAGTTCGAGGTCAGTGAGGCGTGTGTCATTTCAAATTATTAATATTGGAGCTTCCTCCATAAAAAGAGTGGATGTATTTAGATATTTAGGTATTTATATTGATTCAACTCTGTCGTTTAAGGCGCAAATTAGTAAACTTAAAGCAACAGTGTCCAGGAATTTCGGTTGTTTGCATAGATTAAAGTTTCTGTTTCCATACCAAATCATTAGAACTTTATATTTTTCATTAATTGAATGTTATTTCCAGTATTGCCCGAGCGTTTGGATGTTGACTTTCCCTTCACATTTACGAGGACTCCAAAATGTTCAAAATAAATCAATAAGAATCCTGGACCATTTTTTAGCAAACCCTAGGAAGACAGAAGAATTATCTGAAACTAAAACATCTTTACTATTTCTTGATATTCTTGATTTACAACAAATTTTTCACCTTAATTTGGGCACATGGTTTTTGAAAATCCAACATAAAGATCATTTTCTCAATAGTATGAAACTTTTGGTTGAAAATAAACATAACT
Source organism: Artemia sp. Qi Xiang Cuo (assembly GCF_049724085.1). NCBI lineage: Eukaryota > Metazoa > Arthropoda > Branchiopoda > Anostraca > Artemiidae > Artemia > Artemia sp. Qi Xiang Cuo. The sequence goes on from NW_028300793.1 coordinate 30,177, forward strand.
GTTTATCAAGAGGTAGGATTAAGTTTCTTTTCTCGTTTGTTAAAAATGAGAGATCAAGACTAAGATTAAGATATCAACTTCCTCAGATTACGAATAAATATAAGTTATTTGAATTACTAAGTGAATCACCATCACTATACATATATAAGAGAAATTGAAAAAAATGGTCCTTTCAGCATACAGTAGCGGGGATTGATTGTATTATTGATTTATTTATAAATTGTTAAGTAAATCCCATCCCTATCTCCGTGAGTCGATAGGTAAGTTATTTTTTTTTCATTTCTTCGTTTTATTTATTTTAAATTTTTTTATGTTCTTATAAATTTTTCGTTTCTTTTTTTTAGTTATGTTAGCGAGAAGTGTAATATATTTTTACTATTATTTTTTGATAAAGGAGACATTACGAGATTCCTCTCTTCTCCTTTGTACAAAATTTATGGATATTTTTTCGTCAAATAAAAGTCAAGTCTGGCTACATCTTCCAGATCTTCGGAAATTTAATTCCCGGCCTTCACTCCACACCTCCTTAATTCATATTTTAGTTCTTTTTCCTTATTCTTTTGTTCCTCTTATTTTGTTAGGATCTTCCAATTAAACAATTTTTGTACAGTCCCCTCCTCTTCTCTATTAGACATAAAATATTTTTACTAATATCTCTATCTGAGTTTCTAACTTTCTTCCCTAAGACACCATCAACGACTTAATAAACTATTTCCCTAAGATTACTCCATCCATCTTCTACTTTTTAACTCTTCAGTTTAGCTTAAAATTGTCAAGGATAGTTTCTCTCAAATTCTCCCCCTAGAGTCTACCAAGGTCATAACTTTCCGGAAGGTAGTTGCCCTTCCTAAATATCAGCTTTAAATTAAGCCTAGACACTACTAGATGGTAAGCTTTACTTTTAATATCAATAACAGCCCTCCTATATACCATCTTATTTTTTATCGATCCCGCCAGTCTTTGGTTTACAATAACATAATCAATAAGGCTAGCCGTCTTACCATCATGTGAATACAATTTTAACATTGGGCGATTTTATGGCCAAATACTGTATTGGCTATAACTAGATCTTTATACCTACAAAACTGCAGCAATATGTAACCATTACTATTTTCTTTTCCTACATCAAATTGAGCTAGGCTAGGTTAACATTTGCCCCTATTTCTACCGACTTGAGCATTAAAATGCCCTGATAAAAACACCGTATTTCTACCTGGGACCTTCTTTATTTGTTCCTGTAGCTGTAAGTAAAATTTTGTCTTAGTAGAAACTATCTCCATCAACCAGTTCAACACAGATATACACTACTATGACTCATACTCCGCACTTTTTAGTTAGAAAATGAGTGACTAGCATTTTATTGATAATACCTTCCCAGCCTAAATAGGACTTGCAGCTTCCTTATTCATCATGAGTCTAATTCACTGCCTATGCACCCCATCCTCTCTGCCCGATTAAAAAAATCTATGTTACCTAATTTCATTTTTCCGACCCCTTGGACATGAGTTTCTGAGAATCCTAATAAGTCCGGTTAAAAGAGTCTGAATTCATCAGTCAAAATGTCGAAACGACAGTAGTTTTTTTACACAAGTCTACATGAAGCACTTAATCTGGCTTAGAACTGAACAGCAAGAAGTCCCTGGGACCCCCCAGTGGAATGGAGGCTTTGTACAATCCTGGGTCCATCTCGGTCGCAACATGATTTTCCACAATTGGCTTTGCCCTTCCATCAACATGAGTCGAAATCCTGGACAGACAATCTCCAGCCTAATACCTCCGACTCATTATATATTCATGCCTGCAAATATTATGCTACTTCGGGTCACCCTGCAGAGCTGTTAGCAGTCACAGTTTTGGTTAGGAAAACTCGTGAAAGGTCCACCCTGATGCCACTATTAGGCTAGACAAGCAGGATTTCCCTGTTGGGGGATAGGGATTTCTATCCCTCTCTTTCGTTTGATCAAATTTAATCAGTTATTTACAACTTTTTTCTGGCTTTAATTACTAGTTAAGTTAACTTCAAAGCAGCTTTTGATTATGCAAAATAAGCACATTTCAAATTTAAAAGGAAGTACTGAAAACTCTTTTGCAAGACTTGTATATTTCCTTAGCAGTAAATGTTTAATCATTGTAATGAATAAATTAATTTTCAAGTACTATTGTAACTGAAAAATGAACTTTTCCTCAAATTTTGTGTACTTATTGATAAATCATAGAACTTAGAAAATAGATTAATACTGAAATTTTTAATATATTTGTTTGCTTAAAACCTAATTTTTTTTCATCAAAAGAATAATAATCTATTGCTAA
>NW_028300794.1:0-39378 GCF_049724085.1 Artemia sp. Qi Xiang Cuo
TTTTTTTAACATGATATATTTTTTTCAACTTTTTTTTTACATGTCTTCGAATCAGATGAAACAAACTTAATTTCAGTAGTGTTTTGTAGTGGTTTACATAGGCAGAGTTAGAGTTTCTAAATTTGTTAAAATCAATTTCGAATTTCTTTCATGATATGTAAGAGTTGGATTATTTTAGTAATGTTCTGTCATAGTTTCCTGAGTAAAAGATACAGTCTTAAAATTTTTTCAAAGTTCGTTGTAATATTCTACCATTGATACGCGTAAGCTAAATTATATCTGAAGTAGCTGGTTGTTGCTCTACTTGTCTCACTTGAATTCTATTAATTTGTCAGAGTTTATTTTGAAACTATATCGCTGAAATTAAATAATCTGGATATTTTAGTAGTGTTTTGTTGTAGTTTAACTTGTCACAGTTACATTCTCTTGATGTTTCGAATTTCATTTTGAATTTCTTTCGTTGAAATGTAAGAGTCGGAATATTTCAGTAGTGTATTGTTGTATTTTACCTTGTCACAGTTAGATTCTTTTAATTTTTTAAAGTTAATTTTGAGTTTCTTTCGTTTGAATGGAAGAGTTTGAATATTTCTGTAGTGTTTTTTGGTGGTTTATCATTTCACTGTTACATTCTCTTAATTTTTAAATGTTCAATTTGAATTTATGTCTTTGAAATGCAAGAGTTGGATTATTTCAGAAAGGTCTTGTCATGGTTTACCTTGTCACAGTTACATTCTCTTGATTTTCAAAGTTCATTTTGAATTTTTTTTATTGAAATGAAAAAGTTTGAATATTTAAGTAGTGTATTTTTTCGGTTTAATATTTCAAAGTTACATTTTCTTGATTTTTCAAAATTCATTTTTAATTTCTTTCATTGAAATGCAAGAGTTGGATTATTTCAGTAGTGTTTTGTTGTAGTTTACCTAGTCACAGTTACATTCTCTTGATTTTTAACACTTCAATTATAATTTCTTTCATTGAAAGGCACGAGTTGGATTAATTCTGTTGTGTTTTGCCGTGGTTTTCCTTGTCACAGTTACATTATATTTATTTTTCAAAGTTCATTTTAAATTTCTTTCGTTGAAATGCAAGACTTGGAATATTTCAGTAGTGTTTTGTTTTTGTTTACCTTGTCAAAGTTACATTATTTTGATTTTTCAAAGTTAATTTTGAATTTATTTCTTTGAATTTCAAGAGTTGGATTATTTCAGTAGTGTTTTGTCGTCGTTTCCATTGTCAGTGTTACAATCTATTGATTTTTCAATGTTCATTTGAATTTCTTTCATTGAAATGAAAGAGTTGGATTATTTCAGTAGCAATTTCATGTAGTTTACCTTGTCACAGTTACCTTTTCTTGATTTTTCAAAGTTCATTTTTTATTTCTTTCATTGAAATGCTAGAGTTGGAATATTTCAGTAGTGTTTTGTTTGGCTTTACCTTGTCACAGTTACATTCTTTTGATATTTCAAACTGCATTTTGAATTTCTTTCGTTGAAATTAAAGACTTGGATTATTTAAGTAGTGTTTTGTCGTGGTTTACCTTGTCACAGTTACATTTTCTTGATCTTTCAAAGTTCATTTTGAATTTCTTTCATTGAAATGCAAGAGTTGGAATATTTCAGTAGTGTTTTGTTGTAGTTTAACTTGTAACAGTTACATTCTCATGATTTTTTCAAAGATTATTCTGAATTTCTTTCCTTGAAATGCAAGAGTTGGAATATTTCAGTAGTGTTTTGTTGTAGTTTACTTTGTCACAGTTACATTCTCTTGATTTTTTCAAAGTTCATTTTGAATTTCTTTCATTGAAATGCATGAGTTGGAATATTTCAGTAGTGTTTCGTCGTGGTTTACCATGTCAAAGTTATATTGTGTTTATTTTTAAAAGTTCGTTTTGAATTTCTTTCGTTGAAATGCAAGAGTTGGATTATTTCAGTAGTGTTTTGTTGTGGTTTACCATTTCACAGTTACATTCTCTTGATTTTTCAAAGTTCATTTAAAATTTCTTTCGTTGAAATGCAAGAGTTGGAATATTTCAGTAGTATTTTGTTGTGCTTTATCACTGTCTTAAATACATTCTCTTGATTTTTCAAAAGTTAATTTTGAGTTTCTTTCTTTGAAATGCGAGAGTTTGAATATTTCAGGAGTGTCTTGTATTGTGTTATCTTGTCAAATTAACATTATCTTGTTTTTTAAAAATTAATTTTTTATTTATTTATTTGTAATGAAAGAGTTGGACTATTTAAGTAGTGTTTTGTTGTTGTTTACCTTGTCACAGTTACATTCTTTTGAATTTTTCAAAGTTCATTTTTAATTTCTTTCGTTGAAATGTAAAAGTTAGAATATTTCAGTAGTGTCTTGTTTTGTTTGACCGTGTCCAAATTACATTTTCATTATATTTCAGTATTCATTTTGGATTTCTTTCATTGAAATGCAAGAGTTGGATTATTTCAGCTGTGTTTTGTCGTGGTTTACCATTTCACAGTTACATTCTCTTGATTCTTCAAAGTTTACAAGATGTAACAATACAAGAGTTGTAACATTTCGGTAGTGTTTCGTCGTGGTTTACCTTGTCACAGTTACATTCTCTTGATTTTTCAAAGTCCATTTTGGATTTCTTTCATTGAAATTCAAGAGTTTTAATATTTCAGTAGTGTTTTGTTGTTGTTTTCTTTGTCACATTTACATTATATTTATTTTTCTAATTTCATTTTGATTTTTTTCATTGAAATGCAAGAGTGGGTCTGTCTTAGTAGTGTTTTGTTTTTTTTTAAATTGTCAAAGTTACAGTCTATGTATTCTAAAATTTGAGTTTTTATGTTCTTTCATTGTAATAAACTTATTTTAGTATTTCAGTAGTGTTTTGTCGTGGTTTACCTTATCACAGTTACAATTTATTGATTTTTAAAAGTTCCTTTCGAATATCTTTCGTTAAAATGCAAGAGCTGGAATATTCCAGTATTTTGTTTTTTTGGTTTACATTGTCACAGATACCCTATCTTTATTTTTGAAATTTAATTTGAAATTATTTCACTTTAATTCAATAGTTGTAATATTTAAGTAGTGTTTTGTCGTTGTTTACCTTATCACACTTACATTTTCTTGATCTTTCAAAGTTCATTTTGAATTTCTCTCATTGAAATGCATGAGTTGGAATATTTCAGTAGTGTTTTGTCGTGGTTTACCATGTCACAGTTACATTCTCTTGATTATTCAAAGTTCATTTTGAATTTCTTTCATTGAAATGCAAGAATTGGATTATTTCAGTAGTGTTTTGTTGTGGTCTACCATTTCACAGTTACATTCTTATGATTTTTCAAAGTTCATTTAGAATTTCTTTCATTGAAATACAAGAGCTGGAATATTTCAGTAGTGTTTTGTTGTGCTTTAATTTGTCACAGTTACATTCTCTTGATTTTCAAAGTTCATTTTGAATTTCTTTTATTGAAATGCAAAAGTTGGAATATTTCAGTAGTGTTTTGTTGTGGTTTACTATTTCACAGTTACATTTTCGTGATTTTTCAAAATTCATTTTGAATTTCTTTCGTTGAAATGCAAGAGTTGGAATATTTCAGTAGTGTTTTGTTGTAGTTTACCTTGTCACAGTTACATTCTCTTGATTTTTCACAGTTCATTTTGAATTTCTTTCTTTAAAAGGCAAGAGCTGGAATAATTCAGTTGTGTTTTGTAGTTGATTACATTGTCACAGTTACATTATATTGATTTTTCAAATTTAATTTTTAATTTCTTTCTTTGAAATGCAAGAGTTGTACTATTTCAGGAGTGTTTTGTCGTGGTTTACCTTGTCAAAGTTACATTCTCTTGATTTTTAAAAGTTCATTTTTAATTTCTTTTTTTGAAATGCAAGAGTTGGATTATTTCAGTAGTGTTTTGTCGTAGTTTCGCTTGTAAGTGTTACAATTTCTTGATTTTTAAAAGTTCATTTTGAATTTCTTTAATTGAAATGCAAGAGTTGGACTATTTCAGTAGCAGTTTGATGTTGTTTACCTTGTCACAGTTACATTTTCTTGATTTTTCAAAGTTCATTTTGGTTTTCTTTCGTTGAAATGCAAGAGTTGGAATATTTCAGTAGTGTTTTGTTAGGCTTTACCTTGTCACAGTTACATTCTTTTGATATTTCAAACTGCATTTTGAATTTCTTTCGTTGAAATGCAAGAGTTTGATTATTTCAGTAGTGTTTTGTCGTGGTTTACCTTGTCACAGTTACATTTTCTTGATCTTTCAAAGTTCATTTTGAATTTCTTTCATTGAAATTAAAGAGTTGGAATATTTCAGTAGTGTTTTGTTGTAGTTTACCTTGTCAAAGTTACATTATCATGATTTTTTCAAAGTTCATTTTGAATTTCTTTCCTTGAAAAGCAAGAGTTGGAATATTTCAGTAGTGTTTTGTTCTAGTTTACCTTGTCACAGTTACATTCTCTTGATTTTTCAAAGTTAATTTTTGATTTATTTCATTGAAATGCAAGATTTTTAATATTTAATAATTGTCTCGTTTTAGTTTACCATGTAAAAGCAATATTCTCTTGATTTTTCAATTATTAATTTGAATGTCTTTAGTTGAAATGCAAGAGATTAAATATATAAATATTTCCTTGTCGTTGTTTACGTTTTCCCACTTACTTTATCTTGATTTTTCAAAGTTTAATTTAAATTTATGTCGTTGAAATTCAATAGTTGGAATATTTCAGTAGTAATTTGTTGTGTTTTACCCTGTCTAAGTTACATTCTCTTGATTTTTCAAAAGTTAATTTTGAGTTTATTTCATTGAAATGCGAGAGTTAGAATATTTCAGTAGTGTCTTGTCGTGGTTTATCTTGTCACATTTACATTTTCTTGATTTTTCAAAATTCATTTTGAATTTCTTTCGTTGAAATGCAAGAGTTGGAATATTTCAGTAGTGTTTTGTTGTGCTTTACCTTGTCACAGTTATATTCTCTTGAATTTTTCAAAGTTTAATTTCTTTTATTGAAATGTAAAAGTTAGAATATTTCAGTAGTGTCTTGTTGTGATTGACCGTGTCCAAATTAAATTTTCATGATATTCCAGAATTCAGTTTTGATTTCTTTTTTTGAAATGCAAGAGTTGGATTGTTTCAGCAGTGTTTCATAATTGTTTACCATTTCACAGTTACATTCTCTTGATTCTTCAAAGTTTACAAGATGTAACAATACAAGAGTTGTAACATTTCAGTAGTGTTTCGTCGTGGTTTACCTTGTCACAGTTACATTCTCTTGATTTTTCAAAGTCTATTGTGTATTTCTTTCATTGAAATTCAAGAGTTGGAATATTTCAGTAGTTTTTTGTTGTAGTTTACCTTGTCACAGTTACATTCTCTTGATTTTTCAAAGTTCATTTTGAATTTTTTTCATTTAAATTAAAGAGTTGGACTGTTTTAGTAGTGTTTTGTTATGGTTTACCTTGTCAAAGTTACATTCTCTTGATTCTTCAAAGTTCATTTTTATTTTCTTTCAATGAAATACAAGAGTTGTAGTATTTCAGTAGTGTTTTGTCTTGGTTTAACTTATCACAGTTACATTATCTTTATTTTTAAAAATTCATTTTTAATTTATTTCGTTTAAATTCATGTGTTGGAATATTTCAGTAGTTTTTTGTTGTAGTTTAACTTTTAACAGTTACCTTCTCTTGATTTTTCAAAGTTAATTTTTAATTTCTTTCTTTGAAATGCAAGAGTTGGAATATTTCAGTAGTTTTTTTTGTTGTGGTTTACCTTCTCACAATTATATTTTCTTGATCTTTCAAAGTTCATTTTGAATTTCTTTCATTGAAATGCAAGAGTTGGAATATTTCAGTAGTGTTTTGTTGTAGTTTACCTTTTCACATTTACAGTCTATTGATAATTCAAAGTTAATTTTGTATTTATTTAATTGAAAAGCAAGAGTTTGAATATTTCAGTATTGTTTTGTTGTAGTTTACATTGTAAAAGATAAATTCTCTTTATTTTTTCAAAGTTAATTTTGTATTTATTTCATTTAAATGAAAGAGTTGGAATATTTCAGTAGTGTTTTGTCGCGGTTTACCTTGTCACAGTTACCTTCTCTTGATTTTTCAATGTTCATTTTGAATATCTTTCATTGAAATGCAAGAGTTGGAATATTTAAGTAGTTTTTTTTGTCGTGGTTTACCTTGTCACAGTTATATTCTCTTGATTTTTCAAATTTCATTTTGAATTTCTTACTTCGAAATGCAAGAGTTGTAATATTTAAGTAGTTTTTTGTTTTAGTTTACCTTGTCACTGTTACATTTTTATGATTTTTTCAAAGATCATTTTGAATTTCTTTTGTTGAAATGCAAGAGTTTGAATATTTCAGTAGTGTTTGGTTGTGGTTTACCATGTCAAAGTTACACTCTTTTGATTTTTCAAAGTTAATGTTGAATTCCTTTCGTTGAAATGCAAGAGTTGGATTATTTCAGTAGTGTTTTGTTGTGGTTTACCATTTCACAGTTACATTCTCTTGATTTTTCAAAGTTCATTTAAAATTTCTTTCGTTGAAATGCAAGAGTTGGAATATTTCAGTAGTGTCTTGTTGTGTTTTACCTTGTCAAAGTTACATTCTCTTGAATTTTCTAAGTTTATTTTGTATTTCTTTCATTGAAATGAAAGAGTTAGAATATTTCAGTAGTGTATTGTCGTGGTTTATCTTGTCACAGTTACATTTTCTTTATTTTTCAAACTTCATTTTGAATTTCTTTCGTTGAAATGAAAGAGTTGGAATATTTCAGTAGTGTTTTGTTGTGGTTTACCTTGTCGCAGTTATATTCTTTTGAATTTTTCAAATTGAATTTTGTTTTTCTTTAATTGAAATGCAAGAGTTGGAATGTTTCAGTAGTGTTTTGTCGTGTTTTACCTTGTAACAGTTATAGTCTCTTTATTCTTCTATGTTAATTTTGTATTTTTTTCTTTAAATAAAATTGTTGGAATTTTTAAGTAATTTTATGTAATTTTTTAAGTTGTCAAAGTTACATTCTGTAAAGTTTTCAGAGTTAATTTTGTATTTCATTAATTGAAATGAAAGAGTCGGAATATTTAAGTAGTGTTTTGTAGTGGTGAATTTCTTTCATTGAAATAAAAGAGTTGTAATATTTCAGTAGTGTTTTGTCGTGGTTTACCATTTCACAGTTACATTCTCTTGATTTTTCAAAGTCCATTTTGGATTTCTTTCATTGAAATGCAAGAGCTGGAATATTTCAATAGTGTTTTCTTGTGGTTTACCTTGTCACAGTTACATTCTCTTGATTTTTCAAAGTTCATTTTGAATTTTTTTCATTGAAATGTAAGAGTTAGAATATTTCACTAGTGTCTTGTTATGGTTTACCTTGTCACAGTTACATTTTCTTGATTTTTCAAAGTTCATTTTTAATTTCTTTCAATGAAATACAAGAGTTGGAGTATTTCAGTAGTGTTTTGTCGTGGTTTACCATATCACAGTTACATTTTCTTGATTTTTCAAAATTCATTTTGAATTTCTTTCGTTGAAATGCAAGAGTTGGAATATTTCAGTAGTGTTTTGTTGTAGCTTACCTTGTCAGAGTTACATTTACTTGATTTTTAAATATTTTATTTGATTTTCTTTCGTTGAAAGTCAATAGGTTTAATATTTAATTAGTGTTTTGTTGTGGTTTACCTTGTCACAGCTACATTCCCATGATTTTTCAAAGTTCTTTTTGGATTTCTATTGTGGAAAAACAAGAGTTGGAATATTTCAGTAGTGTTTTGTCATGGTTTACCTTGTCACAGTTACATTTTCTTGATTTTTCAAAGTTCTTTTTGGATCTCTTTCTTAGAAATTCAAGAGTTAGAATATTTCAGTAGTGTTTTGCTGTGGTTTACCTTGTCACTCTTACTTTATTTTGATTTTTCAAAGATCATTTTTGATTTCTTTCGTTGAAAAGCAAGAGTTGGATTATTTCAGTAGTGTTTTGTTGTAGTTTACCTTGTCACAGTTACATTCTCTTGATTTTTTCAAAGTTAATTTTGAATTTCTTTCATTGAAATGCAAGAGTTGGAATATTTCAGTAGTGTTTTGTCGTGGTTTATCTTGTCACAGTTACATTTTCTTGATTTTTCCAAGCTTATTTTGGATTTCTTTCGTTGAAATGCAAGAGTTGGAATATTTCAGTAGTGTTTTGTTGTCGTTTACTTTGTCACAGTTACATTCTCTTGATTTTTTCAAAGTTCATTTTCTATTTCTTTCGTTGAAATACAACAATTGGAACATTTAAGTTGCGTTTTTTAGTGGTTTACTATTTTACAATTAAACTCTCTTTATTTTTAAAAGATTATTTTCGATTTCTTTCGTTGAAATGCAAGAGTTGGAATATTTCAGTAGTGTTTTGTTAGGCTTTACCTTGTCACAGTTACATTCTCTTGATTTTTCAAAGTTCATTTAAAATTTCTTTCGTTGAAATGCAAGAGTTGGAATATTTCAGTTGTGTGTTGTTGTGCTTTACACTGTCTTAGATACATTTTATTGATTTTTCAAAAGTTCATTTTGAGTTTCTTTCGTTGAAATGCGAGAGTTGGATTATTTAAGTAGTGTATTGTAGTGTTTTATATTGTCACATTTACATTTTATTGATTTTTCAAAATTCATTTTGAATTTCTTTCGTTGAAATGCAAGAGTTGGAATATTTCAGTAGTGTTTTGTTGTGCTTTACCTTGTCACAGTTACATTCTTTTGAATTTTTCAAAGTTCATTTTGAATTTCTTTCATTGAAATGCAAGAGTTGGAATATTTCAGTAGTGTCTTGTTGTGTTTTACCTTGTCACTGTTACATTCTCTTGATTTTTCAAAGTTCATTTTGAATTTCTTTCATTGAAATTCAAGAGTTGGAATATTTTAGTAGTGTTTTGTCTTGGTTTAAATTGTCACAGTTACATTCTATTTGTTTTTATAAGTTAATTATTGATTTTTTTCGTGCAATTCAAGAGTTGTAATATTTAATTAATGTTCTGTAATGGTTTAAATTTTAAATTTTAAATTCTTATAAGTTTTCAAAAATAAAATTTTTATTTTTGTCATGTAAATTATTGAGTCTGAATATTTAGTTTTTGATTTGTATTTTATACGTTATTAACTTTAAATAAAAGAGTTGTCACATTTCAGTATGTTTCTTATGGTGTTACCAAGTATCAGTTACATTATCCTGATTTTTCAAATTCCTGATTTGATTTCTTTAATTTACATTAAATATTTGTAATATTTCAGAATTGTTTTTTTGTGGTTTACCTTTTCACAGTTAAATTATCTTGATTTTTAAAAGTTAATTTTGAATTTTCTTCATTGAAATGTAAGAGTTGGAATATCTCAGTAGTGTTTTGTTGTGGTTTACCTTTTCAAAGTTACATTCTCTGGATTCTACAAAGTTCATTTTTATTTTATTTCTTTGAAATACAAGAGTTGGAGTATTTCAGTAGTGTTTTTTAGTGGTTTACCTTATAACACTTACATTTTCTTGATTTTTCAAAATTCATTTTGAATTTCTTTCTTTGAAATGCAAGAGTTGGACTATTTCGGTAGTGTTTTGTTGTAGTTTACCTAGTCACAGTTACATTCTCTTGATTTTTAAAACTTCATTTTGAGTTTATTTCCTTGAAAGGCAAGATTTGGATTATTTCAGTAGTGTTTTGCCGTGGTTTACCATGTCACAGCTACATTCTCTTGATTTTTTAAAGTTCATTTTGAATTTCTTTCGTTGAAATGAAAGACTTGGAATATTTCAGTAGTTTTTTGTTGTGGTTTACCTTGTCACAGTTACATTCTATTGATTTTTCAAAGTTCATTATGAATTTCTTTCGTTGAAATGCAAGAGTTGGAATATTTCAGTAGTATTTTGTTGTAGTTTACATAGTCACAGTTACATTCTTTTGATTTTTCAAAGTTCATTTTGGATCTGTTTCATTGAAACGTAAGAGATGGAATATTTCAGTAGTTTCTTGTTATTGTTTAACTTGTTTAAGTTAAACTCTAATGATTTTTCAAAGTTCTTTTTGAATTTCTTTCATTGAAATGCAAGACTTGAATTATTTCAGTAGTGTTTTGTTGTGTTTTACCTTGTCACAGTTACATTCTCTTGATTTTTCTAAGTTCATTTTGAATTTCTTTCGTTGAAATGAAAGAGTTGGAATATTTCAGTAGTGTTTTGTTGTAGTTTACCTTGTCACAGTTACATTCTTTTGATTTTTTAAAGTTCATTCTGAATTTCTTTCCTTGAAATGCAAGAGTTGGAATATTTCAGTAGTGTTTTGTTGTAGTTTACTTTGTCACAGTTACATTCTCTTGATTTTTTCAAAGTTCATTTTGAATTTCTTTCATTGAAATGCAACAGTTGGAACATTTCAGTAGTGTTTTGTGGTGGTTTACCTTTTCACAGTTACATTTTCTTGATTTTTCAAAGATCATTTTTTATTTCTTTCGTTGAAATGAAAGAGTTGTAATATTTCAGTAGTGTTTTGTTAGGTCTGGGTTGGTGTTCGCATGTCCAAGTGTTTGCCTTTGTTGGTTTGAATGTCAAAAGTGCCTGTCTTTCCCTGTTTGTATGTCTGAATCTATTTGTATGCATGTCTGCGTTGGTTTTTGCAAGTCCAAGGGTTAATCTTTGTTGGTTTGTATGTCTAAAGTGCCTGTCTTTCTCTGTTTGTATGTCTGAATCTATTTGTTTGCATGTCTGGGTTGGTGTTTGCAAGTCCGAGAATTTGTCTTTGTTGGTTCGAATGTCTAAGGTTCCTGTCTTTTTCTGTTTGTATGTCTGAATCTATTTGTTCGCATGTCTGGGTTGGTTTTTGCAAGTCCAAGAATTTGTCTTTGTTGGTTTGACTGTCTAAAGTGTCTGTTTTTCTCTGTTTGTATGTCTGAATCTATTTGTTTGCATGTCTGGGTTGGTGTTTGCAATTCAAAGAATTTGTCTTTGTTGGTTTGAATGTCTAAAGTGCCTGTCTTTCTCTGTTTGTTTGTCTGAATATCTTTGTTCGCATGTATGGGTTGGTGTTTGCAAGTCCAAGAATTTGTATTTGTTGGTTTGAATGTCTAAAGTGCCTGTCTTTCTCTGTTTGTATGTCTGAATCTATTTGTTTGCATGTATGGGTTGGTGTTTGCAAGTCCAAGAATTTGTCTTAGTTGGTTTGTATGTCTAAAGTGCCTGTCTTTCTCTGTTTATATGTCTGAATCTATTTGTTTGTATATCTGGGTTGGTGTTTGCAAGCCCAAGAATTTTTCTTTGTTGGTTTGAATGTCTAAAGTTCCTGTCTTTCTCTGTTTGTATGTCTGAATCTAATTGTTTGCTTGTCAGGGTTGGTGTTTGCAAGTCCAAGAATTTGTCTTTGTTTGTTTGAATGTCTAAAGTGTTTGTCTTTCTCTGTTTGTATGTCTTCATCTATTTGTTTGCATGTCTGGGTTGCTGTTTGAAAGTCCACGAATTTGTCTTTGTTAGTTTGAATGTCTAAAGTGTCTGTCTTTCTCTGTTTGTATGTCTGAATCTATTTGTTTGCATGTCTGGGTTGGTGTTGCAAGACCAAGAATTTGTCTTTGTTGGTTTGAATGCCTAAAGTGCCTGTCTGTCTCTCTTTATATGTCTGAATCTATTTCTTTGCATGTCTGGGTTGATGTTTGCAAGTCCAAGAATTTGTCTTTGTTGGTTTGAATGTCTAATGTGACTGTCTTTCTCTGTTTGTATGTCTGAATCTTTTTGTTTGCATGTCTGGGTTGATGTTTGCAAGTCGAAGAATTTGTCTTTGTTGGTTTGAATGTCTAAAGTGCCTGTCTTTCTCTGTTTGTATGTCTGAATCTGTTTGTTTGCATGTCGGGGTTGGTGTTTGCAAGTCCAAGAATTTGTCTTTGTTGGTTTTAATGTCTAAAGTGCCTGTTATTCTCTGTTTGTATGTCTGAATCTATTTGTATGCATGTCTGGGTTGGTTTTTGAAAGTCCAAGGGTTTGTCTTTGTTGGTTTGTATGTTTAAAGTGCCTGTCTTTCTCTGTTTGTATGTCTGAATCTATTTGTTTGCATGTCTGGGTTGGTTTTTGAAAGTCCGAGAATTTGTCTTTGTTGGTTTGAATGTCTTAAGTTCCTGTCTTTTTCTGTTTGTATGTCTGAATCTATTTGTTCGCATGTCTGGGTTGGTTTTTGCAAGTCCAAGAATTTTTCTTTGTTGGTTTGAATGTCTAAAGTGTTTGTCTTTCTCCGTTTGTATGTCTGAATCTATTAGTTTGCATGTATGGCTTGGTGTTTGCAAGTCCAAGAATTTGTCTTTGTTGGTTTGTGTGTCTAAAGTGCCTGTCTTTCTCTGTTTGTATGTCTGAATCAATTTGTTTGCATATCTGGGCTGGTGTTTGCAAGTCCGAGAATTTGTCTTTGTTGGTTTGAATGTCTAAAGTTCCTGTCTTTCTCTGTTTGTATGTCTGAATCTATTTGTTTGCTTGTCTGGGTTGGTGATTGAAAGTCCAAGAATTTGTCTTTGTTGGTTTGAATGTCTAAAGTGCCTGTCTTTCTCTGTTTGTATGTTTGAATCTATTTGTTTGCATGTCTGGGTTGGTGTTTGCAAGTCCAAGAATTTGTCTTTGTTAGTTTGAATGTCTAAAGTGTCTGTCTTTCTCTGTTTTTATGTCTGAATCTATTTGTTTGCATGTCTGGGTTGATGTTTGCAAGTCCAAGAATTTATTATTGTTGGTTTGAATGTCTAAAGTGTCTGTTCTTCTCTGTTTGTATGTCTGAATCTATTTCTATGAATGTCTGGGTTGGTGTTTGCACGTCCAAGAATTTGTCTTTCTTTGTTTGAATGTCTAAAGTGACTGTCTTTCTCTGTTTGTATGTCTGAATCTGTTTGTTTGCATGTTAGGGTTGATGTTTGCAAGTCCAAGAATTTGTCTTTGTTGGTTTGAATGTCTAAAGTGTCTGACTTTCTCTGTTTGTATGTCTGAATCTATTTGTTTACTTGTCTGGGTTGGTGTTTCTAAGTTCAAAATTTTGTCTTTGTTGGTTTGAATGTCTAAAGTATCGTCTTTCTCTGTTTTTATGTGTGAATCTATTTGTTTGCATGTCTGGGTTGGTGTTGCAAGACCAAGAATTTGTCTTTGTTGGTTTGAATGCCTAAAGTGCCTGTCTGTCTCTATTTGTATGTCTGAATCTATTTCTTTGCATGTCTGGGTTGGTGTTTGCAAGTCCAAGAATTTATCTTTGTTGGTTTGAATGTCTAAAGTGCCTGTCATTCTCTGTTTGTAAGACTGAATCTTTTTGTTTGCATGTCTTGGTTGGTGTTTGCAAGTCAAAGAATTTATCTTTGTTGGTTTGAATGTC
The DNA here is from genome assembly GCF_049724085.1 of Artemia sp. Qi Xiang Cuo. Taxonomy (NCBI): domain Eukaryota; kingdom Metazoa; phylum Arthropoda; class Branchiopoda; order Anostraca; family Artemiidae; genus Artemia; species Artemia sp. Qi Xiang Cuo. The sequence goes on from NW_028300794.1 coordinate 13,325, forward strand.
TAAAGTGCCTGTCTTTCTCTGTTTTTATGTCTGATTTTATTTTTTTGGGTGTCTGGGTTAGTGTTTGCCAGTCCAAGAATTTGTCTTTGTTGGTTTGAATGACTAAAGTGCCTGTCTTTCTCGGTTTATGTGTCTGAATCTATTTTTTTGCAAATGTGGGTTTGTGTTTTTAAGTCCTAGAATTTGTCTTTGATGGTTTGAATGTCTAAAGTGGCTGTCTTTATCTGTTTGCATGTCTGGATATATTTGTTTGAGTGTCTATGTTTGGGTTTTAAAGTCCTAGTATTTTTTTATTGTTGTTTTTAATGTATAAATTGACTGTCTTTCTCTGTTTGTATGTCTTAATCTATTTGTTTGAATGTGTGGGTTCTTGTTTGAAAGTCCAAGAGTTTGTCTGTGTTGGTTTGAATGTCTAAAGTGTCTGTCTTTTCTTTGTTTGTGTGTCTGAATATATTTGTTTGCATGTCTGGGTTGGTTTTTAAAAGTCCAAGAATTTGTCTTTGTTGGTTTGAATGTCTAAAGTGTCTGTTTTTCTCTGGTTGTATGTCTGAATCTATTTGTTTTCATGTCTGGGTTGGTGTTTGCAAGTCCAAGAATTTGTCTTTGATAGTTTGAATGTCTAAAGTGCATGTCTTTCTCTGTTTGTTTTTTCTTAGAAGTAACAACTTTTTCCTTTATGATAACAAGTTTTATGTCAGAAGTATCAAGTTTTCCTTCACTATAACAAATTTTCTCTTCGAACTAACAACTTTTTCCTCAATACCAACAAACTGCTACTTAAAACTATAAAATATCTCTTAGAAGTAACAATTTTTTCGTCAGTGATAATAAGTTTTCTGTAAGAAGTATCAAGTTCCCTGTCAAAGATAGCAAATTTTTCTTAGAAATAACAATTTCTTCGTTTATGATAACAAGTTTTTATGTTAGAAGTAACAATTTTTCCTTTAACACTAAGAAATTTTCTCCTCGAAGTAACAACTTTTACCTTAATGCTAACAAACTTTTACTTAACACTATCAAATTTCTTTTAGAAGTAACAATTTTTCGTCAGTGATAACATGTTTTCTGTAAGAAGTAGCAAGTTTTCTACCAAAGATACCAGATTTTTCTTAGAAGTAACAATTTTTTTCGTTTATGAAAACAAGTTTTCTGTCAGAAGTAGTAAGTTTTCCTTAACACTAAAAAATTTTTTCTTCGAAGTAGCAACTTTTTCCTCAATACTACCAAACTTTTACTTAAAACTATCAAATTTTTCTTAGAAGTATAATTTTTTCCGTTTATGATAAAAAGTTTTCTGTCAAAAGTAGGAAGTTTTCCTTAACAATAAAAAATTTTCTCATCAAAGTAACAATTTGAATAGTAAAAACTATTTGTTCAACAACACTGTTTGTACAGCCAGAACAACAATAGTACACTCATTTATTAACAACAACACTATTAACAACAAGAAAATCAACAACAACATTTTTCATTTATTGACAAGAACACTTTTTTGTGCAGCAAGAACAACAATAGTACACACTATTTGTACAACAACAGTAGCACACTCCAAAGACATAGTTATTGGGCCTTTCAACTATGCTGAACAAGAGAGCTATTTCAAGAGTTTGATTGGACGATTTTGGAAAAAAAAGCATGGGAGGAGGCCAAGTTGCACTCAAATTGTTTTGGTCACTTAAAAAGGATCCTAGAACTTTTAATTTTCGTTAGAATAAACCCTCGCCTGACGTTCTAGGTTCACTGGGTCGATACAATCACCCGTGGAAAAAAAATAAATAAACACGCATCCGTGATCTTTCTTCTGGTAAAACATACAGAATTCCACATTTTTACGGATAGGAGATTGAAACCACTACAGTAGAGTTCTCTGATACACTGAATATGATAGTGTGATTTTGATTAAGAATCTGTGACTTTTAATTGGTGTTTCTTCCTTTTTTTGAAACTCTGGCAAATTTTCTCAGGCTCTTAGCCTTTGATGGGTAACACTAAACTTAATGAAAATTATATATTTGAAATCAGCATAAAAATCTTATTCTTTGAATATATCTATTGATATTAAATTCAGTTTTTACAGTTTTGATTACTATTGAGCTGGGTCGCTCCTTACTTAGAGTTCGGTACCATGAACTGCTTGATTTTGAAGGGGATATTGAATTGCATCTAGACACATCATGTGCATGCTGGTTGTCAGTAGGGTGAACACTTATTGAAATTTTCTAAAAGTCATTTTGAAACAGTCAAAATTCTGATAACTTTCAGGACCACCACTACTACTACAACTACTACTGTGACTGCAACTGACACTACTTGTGTTTGGGACTGCAAACTAATTGTGACTGCGACTACTATTACTGGCAACTTTGACTACTTGCAGCTTCAACTACTTATGACTTCGAGTACGACAATTTGTAACTGTGACAACTTTCAATTGTAATATCAGCTACTTGGGACAGCGACTACTTTTACTTACGACTACTTTCAGGGAATACTGAGGGTAATATTGAACAAAACCGAAACCGACTATTTGTCCACGGGTTGTCATCTGTTTTCACTGTCTAATAAATGAACTTATCCCCATTTGAACTTTTATTTGTTCGTCATAGAAAGGCTGTATGTTCTTAAGAAAACACCTAATTTAAGGTATTACGTCAAAAATACGTCGTGTTAATGGAGGCATGTGACCAATTAATTTTATAACTATAAATTCAAAACCATTCATTTTGCAATTAGAAGATGAAGAAGATTTTACCACCTTCATTAGAAATTCGACATACACATGGGCAATATTAAAGAAGAAAATTTACAACCAAAGACTTTGAATGAACCCAGTTATTGAACTCTCTCAGACAAATCTAGTGAATGAACCAGAAGCTATGAGTAAGAGAAACCCAATAGATACGAGAAGTATACCCTATTGCCAGATAAAAAAGGTACTATTTGGTACTTTAAAAGTACCATTTTCAAGGTCAATCCGGAAACTTGGAAATACTTCGGGGAAAATGCGCATTCGCACTGAATACTAACGGTACAATGTTATTGATCTATGAAGGGGACATAATTTATGCACGTTTTTTGGTCTGTTTGTCGATGTTGTTTTCATGGATGTAGACATAAGTTCAACAACAACTTGGATGTAGACATAAGTTCAACAACAACTTGGATGTAGACATAAGTTCAACAACAACTTGGATGTAGACATAAGTTCAACAACAACTTGGATGTAGAATAAGTTAAACAAAAACTTGGATGTAGACATAAGTTCAACAAAAACTTGGATGTAGACATAAGTTCAACAGCAACTTGGATATAGACATAAGTTCAACAACAATTTGGATGTAGACATAAGTTCAACAACATTTCTTGGATGTAAAGGTAAGTTCAACAACAATTTCTGCATTATAGAGAATCTAACAGGACAGGATCATGTGTCTCTTTCTAGGTCAATCAGGGGATGTTTCTAAGTGTATTGATCCACTAACGGAATAGGATCACGTGTTTCTTTCTAGGTTAATGGACTTACGTAAGGTTTCACTTACATCACAATTCGGCCTCGAGATTTTGTTTATAATGGACATGCGTAGAAGTTAAATTATCATACCATCTCAAGACATCATGTTTAGTCTAGAGTCAGCAGTGAGTGTGATAGGATTGAAAAATGAATAAATTTGAGGAAGAGAGAATTAGATCGAATCTTGTGATTATGGAAAAAAATTTGATTCTAGATGACGATTTTCTCGAGTTATCCTTTCAACGGAAGATATTCTTGCAGGGGACACTTGACAATATAATGAAAACTGATTCATTCTCATTGGACTATTGTATGAAACTTTTACGATGTGACTCAAATGTATATACTCAATTTATTGATAATTTAATTGAAACAAAGCAGAATAATATCGTGAATATACTTTTGAAAACATTGCCATAGATTCAATGTAGATGACTCCCTCTTCGAAAGAGGTAACGTCACAGAGTTACTGCTCTCCCATTCCCTACTGAATTTATCAAACGAGGATCAGTTTCTGTTTAGCTGTGAGAGAGTTAACATCGGAAACTAAAAATGTTCTATACATGTCCACTATGCATATTTACTCTTGGCAATTGGTCATCATGTGAGAATTGTACAATTATTGATGACTATAATGAAAGGTGCAAATTGTGCAATCTTTGTAAATTACGTAGAGGATATGCAGTACAAATTAAAGGATTTAATTCATGTCTTGAAGAGATTTGTGACTCTCACCCTAGAGGACATCTATGTTCCAATTGCCACTATGACAAATGTGATCAGGGGGAGAATACTTACCCAGGTATGATTGGAAACAACCCCAAATGTGATTTTAGTTTATTTCTAGGAGATTGGTATCGTCGCGGATTTAAATTATTTTGGGAGGAAGAATCAGGTCTACGATTCAACTGTTGGGGTAAAAAGACAATTTGGTTTCTACGTCATCGTTGTGACAACACTGCCTGTTATGACTATAAACCCAGTGATTTTTATTTGGCAGTTACCGAATGTGATTCACCTTTTGAAAACACTGTATGTGATATAGCTTCAAATAGACAAATTGAAACACGTGAATTTCACAATATGAATGCAAATAGTATCATTGACTATACAAAGAGATATGACAAGAGTGAAGTTACATTTTACTGTAGAAAATGTGAACCTGGCTTTACAGCCAATCAAGATCAATATACAGTGAATTCAAATAATCTACCAGCATTAGTGGTTCATGACAGTTGCCTATAAACTGAAGAAGAAATCTAAAGTGAAGAATAAAGACATTGTTGTATATATATATTTCTTTATTAATAAACCAATTCACAAACATTTTTTTAAGCACTTTACTCGTAGGGCACTAAAATCCATATTATACAGGTCTGAGAGGATATTTTCCAGCATAAAGTCGTTCAGACGTGGTTTGTCTTCATAAATGTTGAGAAACTGCCTGTAAGTATAGCCGTGACATATGAACACGAAATATAGTTGACCATGGAAACCGCAGCTTTTACTCGTCAGAACCTGCACTCTCTTCCAATTTTGAATAATAGTTTTGCCACTGCTCTCAATATAGTTGCTGATGTGTGGAGTTTCGAATGTATAGGGTAGGCTAAGAGGATCAAAAAATTCAATCGTCTTCATTGTTTGAAAGATGCACAACCAATGGCCAATATTCACAGTCGACAGACTGCTATTACCAATAATTAGGGTATTGTTGGCACTTTGAATTTTTTCAAGAAAGTCCTAGGGCAGACAATAGGATCTGTATTTGGACATGTAGGGGTCCATATTAAATATATTGATTATTTGACTGGTGTTCTTGGTGCACGGTCTAGTAGAACACTGCCTTCGGGAGTGATTTCCCAATAGGTTTCAAATTGTTTTAGCGGGATTAGTGCAAAGCTCTCAGCTAATGGGTCGGCAAATGTACACTCTAAACGCACACTCCTTGTTCGTACTATACTCATATCCTGGGTGCCAGACAAATCCAATACAATAATACTATGTGTTTTCGCAAACATTACTTCGGTTATACCATTTTCAAATAGTTGTGAATCATGATCTAGGGTTCGCATGGTCAACTCATACAATGTCCTATAGGATTTATCGAAATATAGATCGTAGAGTGGGATTCCATTTACTTTGCAGACAAGAGATGAAATCCCCAAACATCTCAAATTTATGTGGGCATCCAGTCCACGATCCTATTGCACTAGCGCTTTTTACAAATGCCAAGGCTAATTTTGACGGAATTTTGCCATTGATAAAGGATGAGTCGGTGAAGGTACGTGACCCTTTGGAAATATGACGTTGATTGATGATTGTATGAGGAACAAGTAGTTTAATATTATTTCTACTGGCTCTCAGTTTTTCCACTACCAAAGCAACATAACTCATAACCTGCTGTTTGCGTATATGTAGCATTGCCGAGGTGAGGGAGAGAGTTACATCAGGATTGGCAGCAAGTTCTTTTCGTAAAATGAAATTGGATGGAGCAAGCGTCAATTTTATATCCACTTTAATATTGGGTGGTAGCCATTGGGATATATTAAATATTTCAAGATATATTTTTCCAACTAGATATAATTCACTAGTTGTAGCATTTTTAAGTGCATCTGTACAATCAGTATTAGTAATATATTCATATCTATTGGAGGTGCTTCTCAATTCCTTGTATGATTCAGGTGTCATCAGCTTGAATTGCATATAGCTTGTATAATTTGAGAGATTGTTGCTTGTGCTCACCAGCATGTCATTTATGTAGGCACTGATTTGACAAAATAAATTATGTAGTATACAATTTTCATAGGATATTCCATCGGCAAGAATCGGCAATGTATTATTGGATTTCCGGACTTTCATTCGTAAATCTATAAATATTGAAAACATGTCCATAAAGTAGTCGTCATTGGAATAAATTTGAAAGTGGATATTATCGGAGAGGGGTTCTTGTGGATAAAATTGTTCATAGTATCCATGTTTTACACTCACATCAACATTTTCTGTATTGAATAGATTTAAAGATAAAGTGATTGAAGGTTGAGAATCCTTATGCGGTAGATATGTCATCTGAGGAAAGGAAATCTAGTTGCGATCTAACAATTCTCTTCCTGGGGCTTCTTTTTCTACTGTTTACTGTACGTGTCGTCTTTTTCCTTCCTTTCTTTGACAGGAGTGATGTCTTTCGTCTCTGACCTGAGTAGAGACTGATGAGTGGTGCACAGTTTCTCGACCTTTTTAAACCTTTTCCATTTTGATGAGATTTGAATTGTTCGCCAAGGGTTCGCGCACTGGACCTAAGATCTTTTGAAGCATTTTTTTTAATCCTTGCCAGAGCCCCAATCGTATAGTGTAGAGGATGCAAAATCTGTCACAGTCGGTACAATACATTTTTTAGCCAGGGGTAGTGCAGAGTGAAACAGCCTAGCAAACCAACTGCCAAGGCCATAGCCAGACATTAATGAACGACCTTTGTAATAGTCCATTCCATTGCCCAATTGTCTTGGACGAAGAGTATTAACATAGTAGTCAATATCAGGACAAATGAATACCACTTTTCTATTAGACATCTTGTTGTTGAATGGGTCGAAAATGGCATGTAATCACAGCCAAACCTTTTGTTATTGCTAGGGGATCACCTAATTCAGTTCTTAGTGTTAACTGACAGAGTTCCAAATAGGAAGTGTTTACGGGAATATACTGAAGATGCTTTATATTGTAGTGGTGAATATGTTCTTGATTGGTTATCGTTCAAGAACTCGTAGGAAGAGGACATTGCTATTGCCAACTCTGGATGTTTCAACAAATGAAGCGTAGAGAAATTTTACAAGTGTTCATGGAGAAGGCAGGCGGGTAGTCAGCAAAAATTAAATTAGTGTTTCTAGCACTTTTACCATTGATTATATTGAGCTTAAAGCCAAGAACATCTTTTAGATTATCATTGAAAATAACCTTTTCATCGGAAAGGGATGAACTAATGTATATCTTGCCCTCCTCCTTTGAATAGTTGAAATGAAAGGCCTCTTTTTTATGAGCAGATATTCTTTTATTGATAGAATGACATAAATCATTCTTACAGGTGAGTTCTTCGTAGGGTAATTCAATATATGAATAATTCATCTAATTAATCTTTTGAATTTGTTCTTTATCACCCGAGGGTGGCAGCAAATCGTAGTGTCTAATTTTTATATCATATTTGCGATCCTTTCTCAGAATGTCATATGTATTTTTGAGAATACAGTCGATAAGAGCCACTTCATACGCGCCGTCGAATTTGATGGTGGGGGAGAGTTTCGTCCTAAAATCAATTGTTCTATTCAAATCATTTTAGAGAGGATCGGAAACATTGGACATGAATTTCATATTGAAATTATTGGGCATTGTTAATGTCTTCAACTGCAACTCAAGAATTAAAATCAGAGTTGTAACCTAGCCAGCAAACAAGCAACTGTCTCTTCCCCCAGCTAGTACGACTCTTTAATATCTTTTGAATTTGATTATTTTCACTAGTGTTTCTAACTTTTTGTAGTTCGTATTCATAAAAACCACCGAGAATCTCATCAATGTGGTCCTTGTTTGTACATTTGAATGATTTTATCTAAATCATGAATAAAAGCAGTAGTATTTTTCAGCGTGCAATATCTTGAAATTAATAGATGAATCGTTCTTATCAATCGTTCAGCCAATGCAGCCTTTATCGGACTGTGACTATGATAGAGTGTTGTATTATATTTCAATAGAACCTTTTGTACATGAGGATTAACAAATTCACTACCACGATCCGATTGAAGTTTTCTATAGCAATCCTGTTCAAGAATACTTTCTAAAGCATGAGCAACTTCAACACCTCTCTTTAATCACAATGGAATGGCATAGGCATAGCGACTAAAGACACTGATTGTCACTAGAAAACATTTGTAGGGTGTATTATGACGCCGTTGAATCACGTCTAAAGGTAAAATATCAGTTTGCATTATATGCAGAAGGAAAAAGGCTTTAGTTTGTCGATATTGTTTGCCAAGAAGCCTGGGATTCCGATGAAGTGTGTAACTCGGTTTATTTTCTAGATAGTCTTTTGCTTTTTTTATTGTGCCACAATCTATGTCAGAAGAAACCTTAGAAAGCGTTGTGGGGGAACTTAAACTTCCCGCTTCACCATTATTTTCCTAGACATGCTTTAAAACTTCATCCATTTTGAACGCAAACCCGTAGTGTAATTTCCACTCCCCTTTTGCACACTGGAGGGTGAATCGATACGTCTTTGCTATTTTCTAGCAGCCACCATCGTTGGTGTCATAAAATCATTACTGCTGCTGCTGCTGATAGTATTTTCCAATATTGAATTAAAATCTTCCTCTTCTTCTTTTTTAAATGGTGTTGTTGGAGGGCTATATTCTCTTAGTTTCTTTAGAATTTGCGGATTGCCAATAAGACTTGTGGGGAAGTTTGATGCATTTAGAAAAGTGTATAGATTATTGTCAAATGATAAGAGTCCTTTAAGATTCGTCACCATATCGCAAATTGAATCAACTAGATAATAAGTTTTTCCCTGAATTATAATTCGTTTCCCTGTGCTATTGACTTGAACTTGATCATCACCACTTTCCAACAGCAAATATGTTAATACTCTTTTACTCTGTTCTCGATATGGCACTGGCAATAGGTTTCCAATTGATTTCACTATGGAATTCAATTCCTTCTCCTTTGATTGTGCAGAATCTTTAGGAGATGTTTCCTGTTTAGGGGATCTGTGACGGCGAAAGGTCTCTCACGATAAGGTCTCTGTTTTTTCCAAACGACGCAATGCATCTTGAAGTAAAACTAGCTTTTTATCGTCGGCAATATTTTCATCATTAATGAATTTGCTTAGATTGTCTTCAAAATGTTCCACAGGTGAGAGAACAAGTTCAAATGGCGTCAATTTATGGGGTTTATCCATCTAAAGAAAACTGTTTACAAGTCCTGTGATTATTGGTAGTAAAAGTGTAAAAAAGCTACCGCCCGCTTGAATGAGACGTTTTCTTTTAAAAAATTTTCCTTTGTTTTTAAAAGCCAAGCCACGTACAGTGGAACGATGTTGCTTTGTCTGTTGACTAACACCTTCTGGCAAGTGTACATTTCCCTCAGTTAAATTTAAACAAAGTTCAGATGTTAGATTAATGAAATCGTTGTCAACACCATGTTTGAGTATGGCCTTCCTGAGTGGGGGTTTTGAAGTACCTAAAACAGAAAATAAATGCCGTTGTTTGTGTAGTTTCTTCAGTGTCATGATGGCAACTAATAGCCTTTTCTACTCTTCACCAGAAGATATACTCTAGTTTCTTTGTCGAAAATATCTGTGACTACACGTAGATCCTCGGGTTTATTCTGATTAAGATCTAGCAAAATGTACCCGTAGGGATTATTTGTCACCTGATTGTACACTGACAGCGGATATTTGGGGGCACCTGGATATATTTGCTTATTGAGAGTTATTAGCGAGCTAAAATCACGAACAACTCGGTAGATAATATAGATGGTGCAATTCGAAGCAAGGGTTCTCATAATTTGATCTGATGAAACAGATTTGGTAGAACTAGGGTTATGTAAATGTGTTCATGATGAGAGCGAATGGTAAATAGCTGTAGCATTTCCTGTGAGAACTGTTCAATCTATTCAGAAAAATCATCAATAATCAACCATGAGTTTGGTTCAATACTATTGAAAACATCAAGTCCCCGTATGAAATGTATTGGCATGGATGTGGCAATAGCTTTTATTTGATTGTATGACTCCTGCCAAATACTATAGCAATAATAAATTTTCTTTGGTTTTTTCAAAAATATTTTATTAGAATTTTGAATTATCTTAACTAAAAGCGTCGTTTTCCCAGACATTGATGGGCCACACAGAAACGATCTGAATGGTGTTATTAATTGATATATACTGCTGCTGCTGTTGACAACAGTTGGACTACAACTAACTGTAAACAATACTTGTCCAATGAAAAAATTATAATTTTGCCATATATCTATCTAGTACAAGACAAACAAAAACAATATTTCTTTCATTTATTAACATCAACACTTTTCTGTACAGCAACAATAGTACACACTATTTGTTCGTCAACAATAGTACATTCATTTATTAACAACAACACTATTGTACAACAATAGCAACAACATCATTTTTCATTTATTGACAAAAACACTTTTTTGTACAGCAAGAACAATAATAGTAAATTCATTTATTAACAACAACACTATTGTACTACAGTAGCAACAACAGCATTTTTCATTTATTAACAACAACAGTATTTGTACAAGAACATCAACAACAACATTTTCCATTTATTGACAAAAATGCTTTTTTGTACAGCAAGAATAGCAATAGTACACACTATTTGTACAACAACAATAGTAAACACATTTTGTACAACTTAAAATAGCACAAACTATTTGCACAACATGAAGAACAACATTTTTCACTTATTGACAAAATAAAACAACTTAAAACATGAACATTAGCAATAGCAGCACAGTTGAACAAATTTATAGACTATAAATTTAAAAGATGAAAATACCCCCACCTCCCCAGGGTTGCGGGCCAAAGGCCTGCCTCGAGTGGGAGCTGCGGGCTGAAGGCCGGCTGAGGGTTATACACCCCCTCCCCCACCCCCTCGGGGTCGCTGTGGAAAAACTGTATACAATAGCTGCTGCTGCAGGTTAGGTTAGGTTAAGTTAATTTATCGAGACCTAGCTGGTTGCGATAGTTTACACATTCAACTCGGTCCGAAATTCGATAGTGGCCATGGGGTAGTACTTTTACACCATTCTCGAGCACAAAGACCTTGTCAGATATACATGACATGGCATTTTTTTTCAACTCTTAGATTATAGTTTATATACTGCACAGAGCGAATTGCTAGCACCTTTGCTCTTGGCACCAGACAACTATCTACACAGTTCCTGTAGACACTTATGTTGAAATTATTCTTTAAAAAATGCTTAGAGACCCCTTTAAATGCCTGCTTTACATGTTTGTCATGTGTTTGTACACAATAAAATTTAGGACCGGGGAACACCCCATTAGAAATTAAATCGCTCCCCGTCTCTGATTTTAACATTAGTAGTTGATTGGAAGCTTGAAGTTTCACCAACTCGAGGTAGAGGGACGCATTCCAGTTAGTGAAATCCATCTGCGAGCTGATGTGCACCTCTTTTTCCAAATCATTTAATAAATCTCCGATTTTAACTTTTAACAGCAGAGAATCTGTGTCCTCATAATAAACATGAACCTCCCCCTCCCTTGGCCATTGTATCTCGCACACATAGTAAAAGAACGACATGAGCTTTTTGGAAATTTCCAGTACTGAACTACCTCCCGCTATATTCTTGTTCAGTAAAACATTTCTTTTCTTTCTGTGTAGAAGGACCATGTTCGGCTCTATGCTCTTGAATGTTGTAAAATTGGGGTCTGCTATAATTCGTGCACATTCTTGGGGGCGTGTTACGACGTATCAACGTAATCTTTTTCGTACGCTTTCACACATTTTGCCAAAAGCTGAATTTAAAATGAGTTTGTATATTTCCTTTTAAACTTTACTTTTTGTCATTGAGCGTTTACCGACAAAGGTTTCGATAAACGTTTTCAAGTATGGTTTCTGACTGAACTGCAGGACCTTATGTATTTTTGTGATCTTGAAACAATTGCTCACCATCCATAGCAAAAGCACATGGTCAACAACAATATTATGTTTAGGATCTATATCTGCAATCAGTTTCTTCTTGGAGGGGGTCCAGTGCATGCCAATTTCATCGACTAAAGATTGATTGTATGGGCTCAATGAGTCCATGGTCACTGGTCTATTGACACAAGAAAATACATAATCTTTGACAGAATCGTGAAGTTCCAATGGCACGTGCCCGTCAATTTCGAAGAACCATCCTTGTGGCCATGATTGTCTTCGACGGTGTGAATGTCCGGGATCTCACAAGGATTCTCAAGCCATTTATAATTTCCACAAGGCAAAGAGTAGTGAGACATTGCCGAGAGGTACAATGAGTTCATTTTAAGGAAAACTGCATTATACTTTACACCGGTGTCTTGTCCACTTGGATTCGTTGTTAAAATGCGATTCTCCATGAAAAACATACCCCTCCCCCTCATCTATCTTTCTACAAAAAGATGTTGATCCATATCAGTGATCAACTCTATTTCCTCCCTACTAATGTTTAAAATCAAGTCCATCACCAAATGAGGTGTGTAAAAATAGTAGCCAATATCTAGTCCAAACTCTGAATAAATTTGATATGTGTTTTTACAGACAATATCTAATACAGTTAGTACGTCACTGGCCCAGTATATTCTACAATAATCCCAACCATTTTTACAATTACCCTTATCCCCAACCCTCTCGGCAAATTCATATTCTTTGGCAGTGCATTCACTATTGGTAATTGAATTATAGAATGCTTCAATCGGAGGTAGTTTCTCCTCACTTAACCTTGCGCCAGAACAGTAATAGTCATATGCATATATGCCTTTACAGGTCAGTAATTCATACATTTCACTGTCTGGAAAGCGCTGTTTAAGCAGAGGAAAACTTTCAAAATTGTCGCTTTTCTGCACTTGAATGAGTTTACTCAGAGCCTTGGGGAAGAAACTATATGAATCTAAAAACCGGATTTTTTTCCAGCACGTATGTCCATTATTCACTACCTGCCATTTCAACTCTAGAAGCACTAGCTTCTCAGCTCATTTGGGGATAATATTGTAGAGAATGAGTTTTATACCCATGGACTATCTACTCCCCCTCCCTCCCTGTGCATACGTGCCAAAGCCAGTAAAATAAATTTTAAATCAAAATTTGAATTGTGAATGAAAACCGGTATAAAAAACTGCTGGCTTACATTCACATTGCACGATTGATGTGCACACCTCCAAAATTACTACCCCCTGACAATATTTCCTGTCACAAGTGATAATGATCTCTTACTTTCCCCGTTCCCCTGCTGTTCCCCCGAGTCCCGTTCCCCGTAGTCCCCTCATCAAATTACCCCATACAAACCCAGCAAAATTTTTGATTTTTAATAAACAGACAAACCTCTGCGGACAACAAAATAGGGTAATGAGTATTCCTCAAACGGCAAATAGCTCCATTTGCAGTGACAAATTATTTAGTTAATGCCTTTGTCATTCACTCATTCTCATCCAACGTCTCGACTATTTCTAACAATTGCATTGTGTTAGAGCTGTCTCTTTGTGCGTGGGCAGAGGAAACCGTAATAGCTTGATGTTCTTTGATTCGATTCGGAAATTGGGTGTCGTTCACATCCACTAGCTTAGCTTCACAATCCAAACTTATTTTATTGCTTTGCAGGAGCGTATTCTGAAAATTATTAAATCTCAAGATGGCCCTGTCACCCGAAACTGTTTCCACTGATTGATAGCCAAGGTGCCTGCAATGCTTCATGTGATTCTGTAGCTTTAGATCACTATGAAATCTAGACAGGCATGTTGGACAGTAGAAACATATCCCCTTATTCTTTTTTCCCTCCCCAAGAACTCTACTGATATATGTAATTGGATTAAAATGGCCAATTGCATTGGGTTCACTAGGTGGTGTATACAACAACCAAACCCAGTACTTCACCAATTCAATCGACGGGCCCCTTACTGGGAATAACACCCCCTTTTTATTAGAACGTGCTCCATCCTCAAATTCTGTTTCATATTGGAGTACAGTAACGCCGATATTTAAATGGGCATTGGCTCGTTCGAAAATATCTATTGACCTGAGCGTTCCTGGAAAATTTCTCACTAAACAAGAGAAATTAACTGTGGGAAAATCAGACCCCTCTTTCCCATGTGCAGCCCAGTATTCAAATTTTCTCTTTGTAGCGTCATCTTTCAGAGGTCGGAAAGCTTATGTGAGGAAAATATTTTTGCTTTTGAAACATTTTTGAACTGCTTTAAAACAGATTCGTTGAACGCCCTGACATCCTTCTAAATAGGGATTATATTTTAAAACTATAGACTCTGGCCCACCCCCTCTTAAAATAAAATCTTTTTTAAATTTATATATATTTACACTTAAATTTTCAATAAATAAAACTACAGACCCACAACTATTTTCAACATAATTTTCGAGATGCATGATAATGTGGTCTATCCACTGCATAACAACTGTTTCATAATTTTCTAAATGAGGATAGACCACTAACATCTCGGTGTGTACGTAATGGTCGTACACCTCGCTTTTTCCCTCGTTCAAATAAAATATTTTAAAAACAATTGAAGCCTTAATAGAGTCCCTACCCCCCCCCCCCAAACCTGAACCTGGTTTTCTAACAGTGCACGAATTTTGTCTATATATTTATGAACAATATCTATAGGGTTAAATATAAAATCACCCCCCCTCCATAAGTGAATTAAGCGGATCCCTAAAGGTTGCAGTAAAAACGACTATTGTATTGAATATCGAATTTGTTTGATTTAATTTTGGTGGTGTTGTGAATTGTATATCATTACCCTCCCCCGCGTGGATATTATCACCCCCACCCCCACTTTGTTAAATAATAGGATTGTGAGACTCCATGGAAGCCATTTCATTTTAAATAGGAACTATTTATATTAAATCAGTGGGGGTAGATTCTCTGTTAACTCATTGGTAAAATCATATAAAATTTGTAATGTATTCGAGCTTAGCAATGGCAACTCCCCCTCTGAACTAGCTACATTGCCTTGCTCAACTGTGCTATTATCTACATTTAAATAATTACTTAATAAATTATCAATATCAGAAGGTATTTCATCAGAGTTAAAAATACCATGCCATTCATTATTGTTGATAGCTGATGTTTCGGTGTCCTGAATGTCATTAAACTCCATAGGTGCGTCAATGAGTTCTTGACTTGTTTCTTCTTCAACTGATGAGGGGGGAGACAGAGAATAGGGAACCAATTCAATCTATATAAGAAAATAGCTTATTTTCAAAGTGTCTAAATCACCCTATTTTAAAAATTGGATTATTATTTACATATTATTAAAAAAAGGCTTAGTAGTAGTAGTAGTAGTAGCAGAAGCAGTATCACTATCTGTATGTACATAGTACCATACGGTTCATTCACTGTTCCCTACTCTAACTACTCTATATATCCTGAAATTTCCAATTTAATAATCACCCCATATGGATTAGTGATATAAGATATTTACAATCTAAAACAAGACATAGTAGATTTTGATTTTCTTCAAACAACTTCCAAACATTTCATTTTAATACTCTTTATCTGCTTTGGGAAATACCGGGGTCCTTACTTTGTTTGAAATGGATAGCCTATCCCTCTTAGGCCATCTCCTTTCATGATACACAACTCATTCTGATAGAAAGTAGTTTTTTTTTCTGTAGAGGCAAGATGAAATATTCGTTAATAAAGCAGTTTTACTTGAGAAACAATATCGTAATAGATTTCGCTACTTACTATTGGAAATTATGACCGGAATATAATACCTATTTTGGCTTTGCTAACCTAATTCACGAGAATTTAGCAGGCGGAATGCATACACTTGACATGATTCAATAATTAAACAGTTCAAAAGGAGAGCGTTATATTTCCTTTGGGAGAAAAAATCTTTAGCGAGAAATAAAAATATAGAAACTTAGATTTAAATTTGCACCTTGCATGTTGAGGACTGAAGAGGTCACATTCTCGCCTTGCATTGCTCGTGAAGGACCCGGTAATGCTTGATAGGGGGTGACCTCACAATCTTGTGCAGCAGTGACATTATGAGCAGCCATCCACTCTCTTTTCAATTTTCTGCCAGGCTGCATTGGGGTCTTTTCGGATTGGACTTGGGCAGGTTGCGAGGCAGGTAGATGGTGTGGATCTTGTGCAGGCATCGCTTGTCTAGATGGCCAAGGCCAGCGACCATACTGCACGACTGACGCCTTTGCAGGGGTTTTATCATTAACCCTAGCCCTCTTTGATTGAGGAGGGCATTCGTCAGAATTGTCCTTAAAAAAAGAAAAAATTTAATATAAAATAACCATTCCCCTTTTACAGAAGAAAAATTAGTACCCCTCTTCTACAGAATTTATTGTAAGAAAAAATTTGTCTAGAAAGCATCTGCCATTGTTCAAAGAAGCCCCTCCCCCCTTTTCAGAAAAGCAAAAAGTAAAATTTGTATGAGATATACCGCTACAGTCAGTAGCTCCTATTTTTACCATTTAGAAAAAAATTAAATATACTCCGTGTTTGAAATAAACCCGCAAAGTATAGAAATCCTATTTTTACCATTTAGAAAAACGTTTTAAATACATGCTTAGAGACGCAACGCATATATTTGTACATTATTCCTCTAGGGTCAAAAGATATATCAATTTAGACCATTTAAAAGGACCTGCGCCTCAGTAAACCTTCTCATAGTAGATATGTATCTTTTTCTTAACCCCCCTTCCCCCTCCCCCCACCAGATAAACACATAGTACTCAAAATGGAAAACAAATACTATATGAAACTATTTATCATAACTAACACCCGCACCCCTAGCAATTCAAAGGATTTACTGTAGAAAAATATGTCTTTAATTTGACCAGAAAAAGTATCTTTTTTGTGAAACCACTTTTCTTGGTTACTCAGACAATAGGCTTGATCCGACTATTGTAATTGAGTTACACAGGATGTGCATTTGACGGGTGTCAATAATTACCCCTATATACCTGTTTACGGAAATGTTTAAGCCAGCTTGAGTTATTAGCAGTTATTAGGGAACGTAGAATAGGGAATATATATAAATGCCAAAAGTCAAAGAGTTGACGCATTTTAATTTACCCTTTAGCTAGGATACAGAAAGGTGCATTGAAAATGCATATATTTGTCGAAAAAGGAATTATTTCCAATGAAAGAATTAAAATTGTTAACGGTGGGGGTTTACATGGTAAAAAGGAGCATATTTTACGCTTTCTAATGACTATAAACATCGCATAGTGGAGATTTTTTTTTTTTTCGGGGGGGGGAGGGGGGTATACTCTGAATTTGAATATGCTGGAGGGGGACTACAAAAAATGATTTTATTTGGAAAACCCTAAGAAAATTTACTAAACAGAACTCACATTATTAATCTGTGCAGTTAAAACTTCCATGTCAACAATACTTGATGTTCTCTCCATGATGTCCTGAGATGGTATGATAATTTAACTTCAACGCATGTCCATTATAAACAAAATCTCAAGGCCGAATTGTGATGTAGGTGAAACCTTACGTAAATCCATTGATCTAAAAAGAGATAAGTGATCCTGTCCTGTTAGTGGATCAAAACACTTAGAAACATCCCCTGATTGGCCTAGAAAGAGACATGTGATCCTGTCCCGTTAGATTCTTGACAATCTAGCAATTGTTGTTGAACTTATGTCTACATCCAAGTTGTTGTTGAACTTATGTCTACATCCAAGTTGTTGTTGAACTTATGTCTACATCCAAGTTGCTGTTGAACTTATGTCTACATCCAAGTTGTTGTTGAAGTTATGTCTGCATCCAAGTTGTTTTTGAACTTATGTCTACATCCAAGTTGTTGTTGAACTTAAGTCTACATCCAAGTTGTTGTTGAACTTATGTCTACACCCAAGTTGTTGTTGAAATTAT
Source organism: Artemia sp. Qi Xiang Cuo (assembly GCF_049724085.1). Taxonomy (NCBI): domain Eukaryota; kingdom Metazoa; phylum Arthropoda; class Branchiopoda; order Anostraca; family Artemiidae; genus Artemia; species Artemia sp. Qi Xiang Cuo. Next base: position 31,454 of record NW_028300794.1, read on the forward strand.
GTCTACATCCATGAAAACAGCATCGAAAAACAGACCAAAAACACGCATAAATTATGTCCCCTTCATAGATCAATAACATTGTACTGTTAGTAGTCAGTGCGCATGCGCATTTTCCCCACAGTATTTCCAAGTTCCCTGATTGACCTTGAAAATAGTACTTTTAAATTACAAAATAGTACCTTTCTTATCTGGCAATAGGGTACAAGTAGAGGAGGGGGTACCAGCGCAGTCACGCACCCCTGCTGCCACCTACAACTTTTTTTGCACCCCAAATAAGGGCATAGAGTCATTAGGGAGACAACGTGGTTAATGGGGTCAATGACCTCTTTTTCCAAGGTTGATTTATTTGATATTTCTATGTGTAATAGCTCCGGGACGAAGGTTGCACATGCGCATTGAATTCTAACGGGAACAATGTTATTGATCTAGGACTCGAGGGGGAAGTGAATTTCCGAGAACTTGATTGCGTAATCGAAGGGGAAGTGAATTTCCGAGAACTTGATTGCGTAATCGATCGGCAATGTCATGGTGTCCGGAAATAGTATTTGTTGTTGTTGTAAGTGCATGCTCTCAGCGAATGTTATGATCCAGAAATAGTATTTGTTGTTGTTTTGGACATGTATATGCTCGATGCAAATGTCATGGTGTCCAGAAATAGCATTTGTTGTTGTTGCTCTCGAGCCAAATGTTATGACTTTCCCAGAAACAGTTAGATCACATGTTTCCTTCTCAGCCAATCAGCGAGTCGGATACATCCCCCTTCTCAGCCAATCAGAGACCTGCTTACATATGATTTTCCCCGTTACATAACAATTCACCCTTGAGATTTTGTATATAACGGGTGTGCAATGTGATTCAATTATCAGAAAGTATTTTGACGCTGTGTAAACAACAATGGATAAATTTGATGAACTTGAAGCCTTGGCAACTTCAATTTACCATGTAAGTACATTTTTTATTTTCAAACGAATTTTCCATGGACCTTGACATTCACTGAGAGCGTGCACTTACAACACCGGTACGAACCACGTGGTTTATGGTCCATATATGGGCATAGAATACTGACGGGGCACCAAATATGGGCATGGACTCATTAGGGAGAACACGTGGTTAATGGGATCAATGACCTAAATTTCACAACAACAACATCGACCTTGACATTCGCTGAGAGCGTGCACTTACAACAACAAAAACCCGGAATTTGGAACACCTGTGCTGTCGACCTCAATTCACCTATCGTGAATCAATAATTCCCCTTAGAAACAACAAATTAATTTCCCCTTTCTTGACAGATCAATCAATCAATGACATCATCTGTCAGACTTTAAAAATTTTCGCCCTAGAAACATTTCTCCAGGAATAGATCCAAGTCATTAATGTCTTTGCCTCGGAAACAACTCTTTTGGTCGAACTCCAAAGGATATTAATAACCAAAGGCCATGGAAACAATTAGGCAAGAAAACATCTTAGCGATGAATTGTTTTAGCGCGCGAGAAGGTTTCCTATTAATTTGAAATGCGTTAGCACAGAGATGCCAATAACAAAGGAACACGCTGAATTTACGTTTAGGGATAATTTGGGCGAAACCGTTTTAGACAGGTTATGGAACTATTTCGGTGAAACAGATAGAGACTTTTTAAAAGAAGATTTTTGAAGAGATTTTAGAAGAGAATTTGAGTGTCGTCGTTATAATACACAAGTTTCATTTGAACAGTGTTGTGAGGTCCTCTAACCCAACCCCAAAGGGTTCCGATCCTCCTACCCCAACCCCGAAGGAAGCCCCCGGTCCTCAAAGGCCCCCCCAAGCTCCCAAAGGCCCTCCACCGGTCCCCACATGTCCCCCAGGACCCCAACTGCCCCCCCGGACACTCAAAGGTCCCCCAAGCTCCCAAAGGGCCACCGGCGCCCCCAAAGGCCCACCCCAGACCCTCAACGGCCATCCCCGGGCCCCCCCAAAGGCCCAACGAGTTCCCAAAAGACCAACAGGGTCCCAAAGGCCCTCCACCGGTCCCCCAATGTCCCCCACGGGCCCACCGGGCCCCCCCGACCCCCAAAGGCCCTCCCCCGGCCCCCACCGCTCCACCGGGCTCCCACCCGACCAAGCGGTCCCCACCGGCCCCACAGACCCCCAACGTCCCGCTCGGGGCCCCACAAGACCTCCCCCGGCCCCCACATGTTCCCCGGGAGTCCCACGGATCAATCTTCACTCCCGTGCCCCCCAGCCGCCCCCAGACCCGGCCCGGGTCCCCCCCGGGCCTCGCCACCCCCCCCAGGCCCATCTTGTGCCCCACCGGGCCTCCACCGGGCCCCCCCGATCGATCGCGCGCCCACACGCCCCCCGGGGTCCCAAAGGCCCTCCCCCGGGCTCCAAATGTCTACCCGGCACCCACAGGTCCTCCCGGTGCCCCAAAGGTCCGCCACCGGTCCCCAAAGGCCCATCGAGCTCCCAAAGGACCAACGGGGTCCAAAAGGCCCTCCTCCGGTCCCCAACGGCCCATCGAGCTCCCACAGAACCACCGGGGTCCCAAACGCCCCCCACCGGTCTCCCAAAGCCCCCCAGGCACCCAAAGGCCCTACACCGGCCCCCAACTGCCCCCCAAGCTCCCAAAGGATCACCGGCACCCTCAAATGCCCCCCAAGCTCCCAAAGGATCACCGGCGCCCCCAAAGGCCCACCCATACCCCCAAAGGCCATTCCCAGGCCCCACAAAGGAAATATTTACTGACCATAAGTTGTTGTGATTTTAAAAGTTCTGCTTTTGTTTTCTAAAATCATCGCCTAAAATGCCTCAAACTATTTCACCCAAAGAGAAACATACACAGAGACACACACACAGAGACACAAACAGAGATAAACACACAGAGACACACACACAGAGACAAATACACAGAGACACACGCACAGAGACACACACACAGAGACACACACACAGAGAGACACACACACAGAGACACACACAGGTTATGGTTTACCTTGTCACAGTTACATTTTCTTGATTTTTCAAAGTTCATTTTGAATTTCTTTCGTTAAAATGGACTAGTTGTAATATTTCAGCAGTGTTTGGTTATGGTTTAACTTGTCACAGTTACATTTTCTTGATTTTTCAAAGTTCATTTTGAATTTCTTTCAGTGAAATGGAAGAGTTGGAACATTTCCGTAGTGTTTGGTTGTGGTTTAACTTGTCACAGTTACATTTTCTTGATTTTTAAAAGTTAATTTTTAATTTATTTCGTTGAATTGAAAGAGTTGGAATATTTCAGTAGAGTTCGGTTGTGGTTTAACTTGTCACACTTACATTTTCTTTATTTTTCAAAGTTAATTTTGAATTTATTTTGTTGAAATGAAATAGTTGGACTATTTCAGTAGTGTTTGGTTGTGGTTTACCTTGTCAAAGTTAAATTTTCTCGATTTTTAAAAGTTCATTTGAATTTATTTAATTTAAATGAAATATTTGGAATATTTAAGTAGTGTTTGGTTTTGGTTTACCTTGTCAAAGTTCTATTTTCTTGATTTTTCAATTTTCATTTAAATTTCTTAAGTTGAAAAGCAATATTTGGAATATTTCAGTAGTGTTTGGTCGTGCTTTATCTTGTCACAGTTACATTTTATTGATTTTTCAAAGTTCATTTTGAATTTTTCTCGTTGAAATGCAAGAGTTGGACTATTTCAGTGGTGTTTGGTTATGGTTTACCTTGTCACAGTTACATTTTCATGATTTTTCAAAGCTCATTTTGAATTTCTTTCGTTGAAGTGCAAGAGTTGGAATATTTCAATAGTGTTTGGTTGTGGTTTACCTTGTCACAGTTACATTTTCTTGATTTTTCAAAGTTCATTTTGAATTTCTTTCGTTGAAATGAATGAGTTTGAATATTTAAGTTGTGTTTTTTTGTGGTTTACCTTGTCACAGTTAAATTTTCATGATTTTTCAAAGTTCATGTAGAATTTATTTCGTTGACAGGCAAGAGTTTGAATAATTCATTGGTGTTTGGTTTTGGTTTACCTTGTCACAATTACATTTTCCTGATGTTTAAAAGTTCATTTTGAATTTCTTTCGATGAATTGTAAGAGTTGGAATATTTCAGTAGTGTTTTATTGTGGTTTACCATGTCACAGTTACATTTTCTTGATTTTTCAAAGTTCATTTGAATTTCTTTCGTTGAAATGAAAGAGTTGGAGTATTTCAGTAGTGTTTGGTTGTGGTTTACCTTATCACAGTTACATTTTCTTGATTTTTCAAAGTTCATTTTGAATTTCTTTCGTTGAAAAGCAAGAGTTGGAATATTTCAGTAGTGTTTGGATGTGGATTACCTTGTCACAGTTACATTTTCTTGATTATTCAAAGTTCATTTTGAATTTCATTCGTTGAAATGCAAGAGTTGGAATATTTCAGTAGCGTTCGGTTTTGGTTTAACTAGTCAGAGTTAAATGTTCTTGATTTTTCAATGTTCATTTTGAATTACTACAGTTGTAGTACAAGAGTTGGAATATTTCAGTAGTGTTTGGTTGTGGTTTACCTTGTCACAGTTACATTTTCTTGATTTTTCAAAGTTCATTTTGAATTTCTTTAGTTGAAATGCAAGAGTTGGAATAGTTCAGTAGTGTGTGGTTGTGGTTTACCTTGTCACAGTTACATTTTCTTGATTATTCAAAGTTCATTTTGAATTTCATTTGTTGAAATGCATGAGTTGGAATATTTCAGTAGCGTTTAGTTGTGGTTTAACTTGTCACAGTTACATTTTCTTAATTTTTCAAAGTTTATTTTGAATTTCTTTGTTGAAATGCAAGAGTTGGAATATTTCAGTAGTGTTTGCTTGTGGTTTACCTTGTCACAGTTACATTTTCTAAGTACGCGCGCGTACGTAGGCTAACCTAGCCTAACCTAACTTAACCTAACCTAACCTAACTTAATCTAACCTATCCTAACTTACCCTAACCTAACTTAACCTATCCTAACCTAACCTAACCTAAACTAACCTAATCTAACCTAACCTAACCGACTACGACACCTATCAATGTGCAGGACTCCCTCATCACCTCAGATAAACTAAATTAATCGTAATTGGGCTAACCTAACCTAACTTAACCTACAGTTTTTTCCTGTATGTGTGTGTGTATATGTGTGTGTGTATGTGTGTGTGTATGTTTGTGTGTGTGTGTCTTTGTGTGTATGTATATGTGTGTGTCTGTATGTGTGTGTGTGTTTGTGTTTGTATGTGTATGCGTGTGTGTATGCGTGTGTGTGTGTAAATATGTGTATAAATGTGTGTAAATGTGGCAAGGTAAACCATAACAAAACACTAGTGAAATATTCCAACTCTTGCATTTCAACGAAAGAAATTCAAAATGGATTTGAAAATCAAGAAAATGTAACTGTGATAAGGTGAACCATAACCAAACAACACTGAAATAGTCCAACTATTGAATTTCAACGAAACAAATAGGAAATGAAATTTGAAAAATAAATAATATGTAACTTTGAGAAGGTAAACCACAAGCAAACACTGCTGAAATATTCCAACTCTTGCATTTCAAAGAAAGAAATTCAAATGAACTTTTAAAAATAAATAAAATGTAACTGTGAAAAGGTAAAACACAAGCCAAAACTACTGAAATATTCCAACTATTGCTTTTCAACGAAAGAAATTCAAAATTAGAATTTAAAAATAAATAAAATTTAACTGTTACGATTTAAAACATAAACAAACACCACTTAAATAGTCAAAGTCTTGCATTTCAAAGAAATAAATTCGAAATTAACTTAGGAAAATCAATAAAACGTAACTGTTACACTGTAAACCACAAAAAAACACAACTGAAAGAGTAAAACTATTTCATTTAATCGAAATAAATACTAAATGAACTTTGAAAAATAATTAAAATGTAACTTTGACACGTTAAACCATAACCAAACACGACATAAATAGTCCAACTCTGTCTTTTAAACTATAGAAATTCAAAATGTTCTTTTAAAAATAAGTAAAATGTACCTGTGGCAATGAAAACCAAAAACAAACAATACTTAAACTTTCCAACTATTGCATTTAAATGTAGAAAAATAAAAATGAACTTTGAAAAATAAAGAAAATGTAACTTTGACAAGTTAAACCACGACCAAACACTACTTAAATATTCCAACGATAGAATTTAAACTAAATAAATAAAAAATGAACATTTAAAAGTATATAAAATGTAAATGTTAAGAGTTAAAACAAAACCACAAAATACTTAAATTTTACAACAATTTCATTTAAATTGAAAGAAATACAATGAAAATATAAAATATCAAGATAATTAAAATTTGAAAATTTAAAAAACCAGCAGAAACAACTTAAAAACAACAACTATATCAATAAAACTAAATAAAATCAAATTGAAAATTTAAAAATAAATAAAATTTAAATTCGACCAATTACACAATAACCAACCACTGTTGAAATATTCAAACTCTCGCATTTCAATTATATAAATTCAAAATGAACTTTTAACAATTATAAAAATGTAATTGTGACAATGTAAACCACCACCGAAATCACCTGAAATATTCCAACTCTTGCATTTCAACAAAAGAAATTCAAAATGAACTTTGAAAAATCATGAAAATGTAACTGTGACTGCGTTCACAGTTACAAATGGCGTTCCTTATGCACTGATTTTGGAATGACAATGAGACCACGCTGAACCTAACAAGGTAAACCATAACCAAACACCACTGAAATAGTCCAACTCTTGCATTTCAACGAAAGAAATTCAAAATGAACTTTGAAAAATCAAGAAAATGTAACTGTGACAAGGTAAACCACAACCAAACACTTCTGAAATTGTACAAATCGTTCAATACAACTAAAGACATTAGATATGAACTTTTAATAATACATACAAATTATATGTTAAAAGTTAAACCACGCACAAACATATCTTAAATATTACATCTCTTGCATGTAAACTTCATAAATTAAAATGTACATTTAAAAATACTTAAATTTAACTGTGACAATTTAAACAACACGCAAACGCTGATTAAATATTAAAACTACTGCTTTTAAACTTAAGAAATTTCAGAATGACATTAGAAAAATAGATAAACTGTGATTGTGTCAATGTAAACAACACCCAAAAACTACTGAAATATTCCAAATCTTGAATTTTAAATAAAGAAATTCAAAATGAACTTTTAAAAATCTAGAAAATGCAATTGTGGCACGGTAAACCACAACCAAACACTACTGAAATATTCCAACTCTGAAATTTCAACTAAAGAAATTCAAAATGAACTTTGAAAAATCAAGAAAATGTAACTGTGACAAGTTAAACCACAACCAACCTCTACTTAAATATTAGAACTCTTTCATTACAAAGAAAGACATTAAAAATGAACAAATAAAAATCAAGAAAATGTAACTGTGAAAAGTTAAACCATTACCATACACTACTGAAATATTCCAGCTCTTGCATTTCAACGAAAGAAATTCAAAATGAACTTTGAAAAATCAAGAAAATGTAACTGTGACAAGGTAAACCATAACCAAACATTACTGAAATATTCCAACTCTTGCATTTCAACGAAAGCAATTCAAAATGAACTTTGAAAAATCAAGAAAATGTAACTGTGACAAGGTAAACCACAAACAAACACTACTGAAATCTTCAAACTCTTTCATTTCAATGAAAACAATTCAAAATTAACTTTTAAAAATAAAGAAATGTAACTGTGACAAGGTAAACCACGACCATACACTACTTAAATTTTCCAACTCTTGCACTTCAACGAAAAAAATTCAAAATGAAATTTGAAAAATCGGTAATTTGTAACTTTGACAAGGTTAACCACAACCAAACACAACTGAAATATTCCAACTCTTGAATTTCAACGAAAGAAATTCAAAATGAACTTTGAAAAATCAAGAAAATGTAACTGTGACAAGGTA
>NW_028300795.1:0-16534 GCF_049724085.1 Artemia sp. Qi Xiang Cuo
GAGTCAGCTTGAGTGTCCTCTCTTATATGTTTATTACTATTTATTCCCTATACAATCACAATTTGCCATCAGAAGCCTTCAGTATGTTAAATATGAAACAAGTTCACCGAAGAGTTATCAAATGTCATGGATTGTTTTTTGTTTTTTTTCTTTTTGTGCGACTCAACTTGAGTGTCCCCTCTTATAAGTTTACCACTATTTTTTCCCTATACTATCACAATTTGTCATCAGAAGCCTTTAGTATCTTAAATATGAAACAAGTTTACCGAAGAGTCATCAAATGTCATGGATTGTTTTTTGTTTTTTTTTCTTTTTGTGCGACTCAACTTGAGTGTCCCCTCTTATAAGTTTACCACTATTTTTTCCCTATACTATCACAATTTGTCATCAGAAGCCTTTAGTATGTTAAATACGAAACGAGTTTACCGAAGCGACTCAACTTGAGTGTCCCCTCTTATATGTTTACTGCCAATTTTTTCCTATGCTATCACAATTTGTCATCAGAAGTTTTTAGTATCTTAAATATGAAACGAGTTTACCGAAGAGTTATCAAATTTCATGGATTGTTTTTTGGTTTTTCTCTTTTTACGCGACTAAACTTAAGTGTCTCTTCTTATAGGTTTACCACCATTTTTTCCCTATACTATCACAATTTGTCATCAGAAGTTTTGTCATCAGATTGTTTTTTGTTTTTTTTCTTTTTGTGCGAGTCAACTTGAGTGTCCCCTCTTATAAGTTTACCACCATTTATTCTTTATACTATCACAATTTGTCATCAGAAGCCTTTAGTATGTTAAATACGAAACGAGTTTACCGAAGAGTCATCAAATGTCATGGATTGTTTTTTGTTTTTTTCTTTTTGTGCGACTCAACTTGAGTGTCCCCTCTTATATGTTTACCACCAATTTTTTCCTATGCTATCACAATTTGTCATCAGAAGTTTTTAGTATCTTAAATATGAAACGAGTTTACCGAAGAGTTATCAAATGTCATGGATTTTTTTTGTTTTTTTTCTTATTGTGCGAGTCAACTTGAGTGTCCCCTCTAATAAGTTTAGCACCATTTTTTTCCCTACACTATCACAATTTGTCATCAGAAGTTTTTTGTATGTTAAATACGAAACGAGTTTATCGAAGAGTTATCATATGTCATGGATTGCTTTTTGTTTTTTCTTTTTTGTGCGACTCAGCTTGAGTTTCCCCTCTTATAAGTTTATCACCATTTTTTTCTATACTATCACAATTTGCAATCAGAAGTTTTTATAATGTTAAACAAGAAACGAGTTTACCGAAGAGTTATCAAATGTCATGGATTGTTTTTTTTCTTTTTATGCGACTAAACTTGAATTTCTCCTCTTATAAGTTTAACACCATTTTTTCCCTAGACTATCACATTTGTCATCAAAAGTGTTAAGTATGTTAAACACGAAACGAGTTTATTGAAGAGATACCAAATGTCATGGATTCCTTTTTGTTTTTTCTTTTCATGCGACTCAGCTTGAGTTTTCCCTCTTATAAGCTTACCACCATTTTTTTCTATACTATCACAATTTTTAATTAGAAGTTTTTAGTATGTTAAACAAGAAACGAATTTTTCGAAGAGATATCAAATGTCCTGGATTCCTTTTTGTTTTTTCTTTTTGTGCGACTCAGCTTGAGTTTCCCCTCTTATAAGTTTACCACCATTTTTTTCTCTATAATATAACAATTTTTAATTAGAAGTTTTTTGTATGTTATATACGAAATGAGTTTATCGAAGAGTTGTCAAATTTCGTGGATTATTTTTTGTTTTTTTCTTTTCATGCGACTCAGCTTGTGTTTCCCTTCTTATAAGTTTCCCACCATTTTTTCCCTAGACTATCACAATTTGTCATCAGAAGCTTTTAGTATGTTAAATACGAAACGAGTTTACAGAAGAGTAATCAAATGTCATGGATTGTTTTTTTTTGTGCGACTCAATTTGAGTGTCCCCTCTTATAAGTTTATCACCATTTTTTCCCTACACTATCACAATTTGTTATCAGATTCCTGAATATGTTAAATACGAAACGGGTTTATCGAAGAGTTATAAAATGGCATTGATTGTTTTTTTTTCTTTAAGTGCGACTCAACTTGAGTTTCCCCTCTTATAAGTTTACTTCCATTTTTTCCCTATACTATCACAATTTGTCATCAGGAGTTTTTAGTATGTTAAATATGAAACGAGTTTACCGAAGAGTTATCAAATGTCATGGATTGGTTTTTGTTTTTTTTCTTTTTGTGCGACTCAGATTGAGTGTCCCCTCTTATAAGTTTACCACTATTTTTCCCTATACTATCAAAATTCGTCATCAGAAATTTTTAGTATTTTAAATACGAAACGATTTTATGAAAGAGTTATCAAATGTCATAGATTGCTTTTTTCTTTTTTTTCTTTTTGTGCGACTCAACTTGAGTGTCCCCTCTTATAAGTTTACCACCATTTTTTCTCTAAGCTATCACAATTTTTCATTAGAAGTTTTTAGTATCTTAAATATGAAACGAGTTTATTGAAGAGTTATCAAATTTCATGGATTGTTTTTGTTTTTCTTTTTATGCGACTCAACTTGAGTTTCCTGTCTTATTAGTTTACCACCAGTTTTTTCCTATATTAACTAAAACACTTTCTTAAAAAGAAGTTTTTTTAAAGAAAATTAAAGGCCATATTAAACTAAAGATCAGAAGATATAAAAATCTACAATAACTAAAACGACCAGAATTTACTATTAAGGAATAAATGAAACCCAAACCGAACAGAAATTAAATACACAATCATAGTAAGAAAAAAAACAGCAGATGATAAATCTATAAATGAAATAAAAAAAATATATAAAAATTAATATATAATATTAAAAATCAAATATATAAATGAATATAAATCTTTAAACGAATGAAACTTGAATTAAATAAGAAAATCAAATTTGAAACGAATAGAAACCACTACAAACAAGAGGTTGGGTTTTGCCTCCTTCTCTCACTGTAAAAGTCTAAAACCTACTGTTTCATTGGCGCTTTACTAGAAACTATATGTTTCTTTATCAGTCTTGGCAAGTACAAATAAAACCAAACTGAATGTTTGATATATAATGCTATTAATTATTGAAAGATCATCAGTTCATAATTTTATTTGACTTGACTGTCATTTTCAATCCTGTAATAACTCGAAAAGAAAAATTTGTAATATAATTCGTTTCCAGTGAACTACTAGTGACACAGTAAGCCTTAGACTTTTACGGTTTGGGAAGGGGGCAGTATCCAAACCCTGGTTGGTAGTTTAGCTATATTTGTCTTGAACAGTTTTGGAAATAACTAATGAAATTATGCTGAATATTTGATATATAATGATATTAATTGCTGAAACCTCATCAGTTCAAAATTTAACTTTACTATAATTTTTATGTTTATTTTTAACGTTGTAATAAGTACAAAACAAACTATTTGTAATATAACTACCTACTGTTTCATTGGCACTTTGCTGAAAACGAATTATATTACAAATATTTTCTTTTGTACATATTACAACATTAAAAATAAACATAAAAATTACAGTAAAGTTAAATTTTGAACTGATGAGCTTTATTCTTTCATAGTTATTTTTGGGCGTTTTCAGTTGTGGTTATTGTAGATTTCTATTTCTTCTGATCTAAGTTTAACATGGCCTTTACTTTCCTTCACAAAACTTCTTTTTCGGAGAGTTTTGTTAATTAATTTCTGTTCGTTTTTGATTGCCAAAGTTGCAAGTTTTTCATAATTCCATATTTCAAAATAATTTTTTATTACAAAATAAATTAAGATTCTTGGGAAGCACTAATAGAATTAAACTGAATATTTGATACATAATGATATTAATTGCTGAAGGCTCAACAGCTCAAGATTTTGTTTCACTTACAGCCGGATTAAAGCTTTGACTCTTCTAGGCCTAAGCAATTTTGCCGCTCCATTTTTGCTAGATTTTCGGGGAAATCCCCAAAACTCCAGAAATGCTGAAAGCTGTAGAGCCTAGTGGGCCTTTTGGTAAATCCTGGTCTGGTTTCACTACATTTTTCATTTTATTTTCAAGGTTGAAATAAGTACAAAATAACATAATTGTAATATAAGTCGTTCTAATAAAGTGCCAAATACGCAGTAGGCCTTATGCTTTTACCGTTAGGGAAATGGGTTGTAGCCATACTCTGGTTTTTAGTAAAAATATATAGGTGTCTTGAACAATTTTGAAAAAAACTAATAAAAACAAGTTGAAACCTCGTGATTTTTGGAATAAAATATTGTGAACAACTTTTTAAGGGGGGGGGGGGAGGGCTGGTCGTGGAAGGAGGGCCAGGGGTCAGCTCCCATGATTTTGCGAATAAAACATCGTCAATAATTTTTTTTGTGGGGGGGGGGATTGAGGGAGGTCCAAGGGTCAGTTCCGATGATTTATCATTGATAATTTTTTGGGAGAGGGAGGGGTGTCGGGCCATAGAGGATCAGGGTTCAGATTCCATAAATTTTGTAATAAAAATATTGTTAATAAATTGTTGTTGTTTTTTTCTGGGAGGGGGGGGGGTGTCGGGCCATGGAGGACCAGGGGTGACTTGCCACAATTTTTGGAATAACTATCGTTAAAAATTTATTTTTGTGTTTCTTTTTGGAAAGAGGGGAAGTCAGGCCATGCAGAGAAGGCCAGGGGTCAGCTCCCTTCAGTTTTGGAATATAACATCGTTCATAAGTTTTTGAGTGAGAGTGGGGGTTTAGCTTAACTGATCTTTGAACTACTTTCAACACCCTTCCATAGGAACCTTAGGTACTCTCAGGGCATAACATACAACACTTGCCCCCGGGCTCTGGGGGTTAGGTTGAACCTGGATTTTTTGTTTTCTGATCTTTGGACTTATTTTAACAAAATAGCAATCTTAAAAATTCGATGACACTGACTTGGGATAAAGAGGGCAGGGGGGCTAGTTGCCCTCTGGTCCCTTTTGACTCTTAAAAAGTGAACTAGAACTTTCAATTTCCAATAAAATGAGCCCCCTTCAAAGTTTATGTTATTATTTCTTCGGTAAAAACCTTATTTGCCCCCGGGGCATAATTTACAACACTTGCCCCCGGATTCTGGGGAGCTGTATAGGCCCAAAAGTTTTTATTATAGGATCTTTGGTCTATTCTGGACAAAATGAAAATTTCAAAAATTCCATTGGACGCATTTGGGAAAGACAGTATGGGGGGGGGGTGGTTGCCATCAGATTGCTTTTGACTCTCAAAAAGAGAACTACAAATTTCAATTTCTATTCATTTGAGTCCCCTCCAAAGTATACCTCTTCCATATAAACCTTATTTACCCCACGGGCATAAGTTGCAACCCGTCCGCGGGGCTCGGGGGAGGGGGGATGTTGACCTTGAAGTTTTGTTATCTGATTGTTGAACTATTTCAAACAAAATGGCTATCTCAAAATTTTGATTGAATCTGTTTGGGGATAAGAGGTTTGTCTGGGAGGGGGGAGGTGTAAATGTCCACTATTCAGTTTTGACTCTTAAAAAGGTAACTAAAATTTTCGATTTTAAATCAAATGAGCCACCTTTGAAATTTTTATGACCACCCCTTACACAAGAACCTTATATACCATCGGTTCATAATTTATAACACTTGCCCCCGGGCTCCGTGGGATTGTTTCAGCCCCGAAGTTTTTGTCATTTTATCTTTAAACTATTTTGAACAAAACGACTATCTCAAAGTTTTAATCGAATACATTTGGGGGAAAAGGGCCCTGGGGATGGAGGGGCTAGTTGCCCTCTGATCACTTTTGACTCTTAAAAAAGGGCACTATAACTTCCGATTTCTAACTGAATTAGCCCCCTCTTAGTTTTATACTACTATCCCTTCCATACGAAGTGCCTCTGGGGGGAAAAATAAAACATTGGAACCTTATGGTGTTAGGGCTGGTGGGGGAGGCTAGTTGTGATCGGATTAGTTTTGACTCTTAAAATGGGAACTAGAATTTTCAATTTCTAGGATTTTCAATAGAATTTTCATAAACAATTTTATTACAAATATTTCTTTTGTACTTAATATTGAAAATAAACATTAAAATTATAGTAAAATTTTGAGCTGATGAGCTTTCAGCAGTTAATGTCATTATGCATCAAATATTCAGTTTATTTTGTTAGTTCTTTCTATAATTGTTCATGACGAATACAGTTTTACTACAAACAAGAGTTTGGATACTGCCCCCTTCCTTAACTGTAGAAACCAAAAGCCTACTGCGTCATTGGCGTTTCACTGAAAACGAATTATATTGCAAATATTTTCTTCTCCAGTTCTTGCAGCATTGAAAATAAAAATAAAATTACAGCGAAATAAATTCTTGAACTGATGAACTGACCTGACCTTTCATTAATAATATCATTGTACATCAAATATTCCATTTGATGTTGTTTAGACTTTCCAAGACTGTTCAAAACGTCAATAGTTTTCAGTAAAGCGCCAATGACGCAGTAGGTTTTAGACTTTTAGAGTGAAAGAAGGAGGCGATACCCAAACTCTTGTTTGTAGTGATTTTTGTTCTTTTCAAACTTGATTTGCATATTCAATTTAAGTTTCGCTCGTTTTAAGATTTATTTATTCATTTACATTAATTTCTATTGTATGTTTGTTTGCATCGATTTTTCATTTAATTTCTGTTCGTTTTAAGTTTCATTTATGCATCAATAACAATGTTTTTTTTCGCTTTAAGCTTGATTTTCATATTCAATCTAAGCATTACTCACTTTAAGATCTATTTATTCATTTATATTGTTACTTGTTGTATGTTTTTGCTATGATTGTTTTTTTTAATTCTGTTCGTTTTGGGTTTCATTTATTCTTTATTAGTGATTTTTGGTCAATTTGAGTTTGAATTTTAACAGGTATTTGTATCTGCTGAGCTTAATTTTAAAATACCTTTTCTTTGAAAAACTCATTTTTCGGCAAATTTTTTTAATTGATTTTTGTTCGTTTTTTACTGCAAAAAGTTTCAAGTTTTTAAAAATTCCTTATTTCAAAATCAAACTTTTTTAAAAAAATCAAATGTTCATCGAAGTATCAAAACTGGTATCAAAGCAACAATATCAAAGTGAAAAAATGGATTTGTGACAACCTGGGAGATTTTATTATCTGAGGTTTGGACTATTTTTAACAAAATGGCTATCTAAAAGTTTTTATTGGATAGGTTTGGGGAAAAAAGGGCGTGGGGGCTAATTGCCCTTCGGTCTCTTTTGACTCTTTAAAAGTGAACTAGAACTTTCTATTTTCAATCAATTGAGCCCTCTCTGAAGTTTATACGAGCATCCCTTGTATAAGAACCATATATACCCCAGAGGTATAACTTACAACGCCTTTCCCTGGGTCCTGGGTATTTGTGTCGGCCCCGGAGTATTAATATCTGATGTTTGCACTGTTTTTAACAAAATGGTCACCTCAATTTTTTATCGGATGTGTTTATCCATCCGACAAAACCAACGGCGTGGAGGGTGGGAGGGGCTAGTTGCCCTCCGATCTTTTTTTTATTCCGAGAACATGAAGTACAACTTTTAATTTCCATTCAAATGAGCCCTCTCTGAAGTTTATACGGGCATCCCTTTCATAAGAACCATATACGGCCCAAGGACATAGCTTAAAATGCCTACCCCCCGGGCTCAGGGGGGTTGTGTCGACACCGGAGTTTTATTATCTGACCTTTGAACTATTTAAAAAAATAGAGATCCCTTGGATCTCTCTTGACACTTAAAAACGGAATTAAAACTTTCAATTTCCAATCAAATGAGCCCTCTCTGAAGTTTATACGAGCATCCCTTCCACAACAGCTGTATATGCCCCCTAGGCATAACTTACAACGCCTACCATGGGCCCTGAAGGACTGTGTCAACTCCAGAGTTTTGTTTTATGATCTTTTAACCATTTTGAAGAAAATATCTCTCTCAAAGTTCTTATCGGATAGGTTTGAGGAAAATAGGGCGTGGAGGGGAGGTGGGGGTTAGTTGCCCTCTGATCTCTTTTGACTCTTAAAAAGTGAAAGAGAACTTTCAATTTCCAATCATATGAGCCCTCTCCGAAGTTTATACGAGCATTCCTTCCATAAGAAATATATATGCCCCCAGAGCATTACTTACATTGCCTGCCTCCGGGCCCCGGGGGGTTGTGTCGACCCCGAAGTTTTCATTGTCTGGTCTTTGAAATATGTTTAAAAAAATGGCTATCTCAACGTTCTTATCGGATGGTTTTGAGGAAAAAAGGGCATCGAGGGGGCGGGTAGTTTTCCTCCGATTTCTTTTGACTCTATAAAAGTGAACTAGAACTTTCAATATCAAATCAAATGAGCCCTCTTCGAAATTTATAGGAGCATACCTTCCATAAAAATCATATATGCCCCCAGAGCAATACTTACAACGCCTTTCCCGGGCCCTGGGGGTTTGCGTAGACAGAGGAGTTCTTCTTACCTGACCTTTGACGTATCGTTAACGAAATGGCCCTACGTAATGGAGCTTTTGTTATATGATCTTTAAACTATTTTTACCAAAATGGATATCTCAACTTTTTTATCAGATGTATTTGGGGAATAAGGTTTGAGGGGGGGGGGGGGCGGTTGACCTCCGATCACTTTTAAATCTTAAAACGGGCACTAGAACTCTCGATATCCAATTGAATGAACCCCCTTTGAAGTTTATGCGACGCCCCATTCTATATGAAGTGTCTTTGGGAAAAAAAATGAATGGAGTTTGGGGGGAGGATAGCTGCCTTCCGATCTTTTTTTACTCTTAAAAAGTGAATTACAACTTTCAATTTCAAATCAAATGAGCCCTCTATGAAGTTTATACGAACATCCTTTCCATAACAACCATATATGCCCCCAGGGCATAACTTACAACGCATTCCCCCGGGCCCCGGGGGGGTTGCGTCGACACAGAAATTTTTGTTTTTGTGCAATTTTTTATCTGACGGAAAAAACGGGGTATGGGGGGGGGGGGGCTAGTTGCCCTCGTACATCTTTTGACTCATAAAAAGTTAACTAGAACTTTCAATTTCCAATCCAATGAGCCCTCTCTGAAGTTTTTACGAGCATTCCTTCCATAAGAACCATATATGCCCCCATGGCATGCTACGTCAACTACGTTGATTATATACAAATGTGAACTACGTTGAACAAAATGGCTATCTCAAACTTTTGATTGGATGTGTTTGGGGAAATGGTGGGCTGGGAAGGGGTTTTAGTTGCCTTCCAATCACTTTCAGCTATCAAAAAGCGCACTAGCCATTTAAATTTCCATTCGAATGAACCCTTTGTAAGTTTCTACGACAACGCTTTCTATGAAAACCATATATGCCCCCGGGGCATAACTTGCAACGCCTGCCGCCGGGCCCTTTGTGGTTATGTCAACACCGGAGTTTTTTTTATCTGACCTTGAAACTTTTTCTAACAAAATAGCTATACCCAAATTTTATCGGAAGCAGTCGGGGGAAAGGGACGTGGGGGGATAGTTGCCCTCATATCTCTTTTGACTCTGAAAAACTGAACTAGAACTTTCAATTTCCAATCAAATAAGTCCTCTCTTAAGTTTATACGAGCATCCCTTCCACAACAGCTATATATGCCCACAGACATAACTTACAACGCCTACCCCGGGTCCTGAAGAATTGTGTCAACCCCGGAGTTTTTGTTATATGATCTTTCAACCATTTTGAAAAAAAATAGCTCTCTCAAAGTTCTTATCGGATGGGTTTGAGGAAAATAGGGCGTGGAGAAGAGGTGGGGGCTAGTTGGCCTCTGATCTCTTTTGACTCTTAAAAAGCATACCAGAACTTTCAATTTCCAATCAAATGAGCCCTCCGAAGTTTATACGGGCATCCCTTCCATAAGAACTATATATGCCCCAGAGCATTACTTACAATGCCTGCCTCCAGGCCCTGGGGGGTTGTGTCAACCCCGGAGTTTTCCTTGTATGATCTTTGAAATATGTTTTAAAAAAAAAATGGCTATCTCAAATTTCTTATCGGACGGGTTTGAGGAAAAAAGGGCATGGCGGGGGGGGGGTTAGTTGCCCTCTGATATCATTTGACTCTTTAAAAGTGAACTAGAACTTTCAATATCAAATGAGCCCTCTCCGAAGTTTATAGGAGCATACCATCCATAAAAACCATATATGCTCCCAGAGCAATACTTACAACGCCTGCCCCGGGCCCTGGAGGTTTGCGTCAGTAGAATGGCCTTATTGACTCTAAACAGGACAAAATTCGGTTATCGAAAGAACGTATCTCGTGACGGGAGTCCTTATATGGGCATAGCCTCCCTAGGGAGAACACGTGGTTAATGGGGTCAATGATCTAAATTTCCAAAGGTGTCGATATTGTTATTGTTGTTGTAAGTGCACGCTCTCAGCGAATGCCAAGGTCAATGTTGTTGTTGTTGTTGTAAGTGCACGCTCTCAGCGAATGTCAAGGTCGATTTATTTGTTGCTTGATTTACATAATCGCTAGGGGAATGTATTGATTTACGAAAGGTGAATTAAGAAAAAAACATGGCTTGTTTGTTGTTTGGCATAGAGTCCCTAGGGGAGATGGATTTCTGAGAACTTGATTTACATAATCGCTAGGGGAATGTATTGATTCACGAAAGGGGAATTAAGAAACAAACATGGCTTCATTGTTGTTTGGCTAACCTAACCTGAGAAATTGATTTACATAATCGGCGGGGAAATTATTGATTCACGAAGGGGAATTAAGAAACAAGCATGGCTTCTTTGATCTTTAGGCTAACCTAAACTGAGAACTTGATTTACATAATCGGTGGGGGAATTATTGGTTCATGAAAGGGGAATTAAGAAACAAACATGGCTTCTTTGATCTTTAGGCTAACCTAACCTGAGAACTTGATTTACATAATCGCTAGGGGAATTATTGATTTACGAAAAGGGGAATAAAGAAACAAGTATGGCTTCTTTGATCTTAGGTCTGAGGGATAAACATTCTTTAGGTAAGAGAGAAAAATTAATATTCTATTTTTAAATAGGGCTTCATTGATCTTTAGTGTCAGGAATTAGAAATGACATCACTTGTTATCTTGGAATTATGCAGGAGTCTAAAGAGATAGAAATTCTATTTTTAAATACGTCTTCACTGATCTTTAAGTCGGAGAGATAAATTGATATTCTAACGAAACCTTAACAGTGTAGCTAGGAACATTTGTGAGATGAAGAGATTAACGCGGGAAAAGGGTTTCCTAGAAATTTCAAATGTGACAGCACAGGGATGCCAAAACAATAGGAACACACAGAAATTACTTTTAGGGGATTATTTGGGCGAAACCGTTTTAAACATTTTAGGGAATTATTTCGGCGAAACAGGTAGAGACATTATAAAAGATGATTTTAGAAGATGTTTTAGAAGAGGTTTTGAGTGTGGTCGTTATAATACACAAGTTCTATTTAAACAGTCTTGTGATGTCCTATACCCCAGCCCCAAAGGGCCCCGATCCCCCTACCCCGACCCCGAAGGAAGCCCCCGGCCCAATAGCTTAGAGTCTTAGCTTAGAGTTTTTGTTAAAGTTGAAGTTTAGTAATAGTTAAGAGTTTAGAGTTTTATCATAGAGTCTTAGCTTAGAGTTTTAGTTTATTTTAGTTTTTCTTAAGACTTTAGAGTTTTTTAGCTTAGAGTCTTAGCTTAGAGTTTTTGTTAGAGTTCTAGTTTAGTTTAGTTTTAGTTAAGAGTTTAGAGTTTTAGCTTAGAGTCTTAGCTTAGAGTTTTAGTTAGAGTTCTAGTTTAGTTTAGTTTTATTTAAGAGTTTAGAGTTTTAACATATAGTCTTAGCTTAGAGTTCTAGTTAGAGTTGAAGTTTAGTTAAGTTTTAGTTAAGAGTTTAGAGTTTTAGCTTAGAGTCTTAGCTTAGAGTTTTTGTTAGAGTTCTAGTTTAGTTTTTGTTAAGAGTTTAGAGTTTTAGCTTAGAGTCTTAGCTTAGAGTTTTAGTTAGAGTTCTAGTTTAGTTTAGTTATAGATAAGAATTTAGAGTTTTAGCTTAGAGTCATAGCGTAGAGTTTTAGTTATACTTCTAGTTTAGTAAAGTTATAGTTAAGAGTTTAGAGTTTTACCTTAGAGTCATAGCTTAGAGTTTTAGTTAGAGTTCTAGTTCATTTTAGTTTTAGTTAAGAGTTTAGAATTTTAGCTTAGGGTTTTGGCTTATAGTTTGTGTTAGAGTTTTAGTTTAGTTTAGTTATATTTAAGAGTCTCGAGTTTTTAGCTTATATTCTTAGCTTAGAGTTTGTGTTAGAGTTCTAGTTTAGTTTACTTATAGTTAAGAGTTTAGAGTTTATAGCTTAGAGTCTTAGCTTATAGTTTATGTTAGAGTTCTAGTTTAGTTTATTAATAGTTAATAATTTAGAGTTTTACCTTAGAGTCTTAGCTTAGAGTTTTTGTTAGAGTTCTAGTTTAGTTTTAGTTAAGAGTTTAGAGTTTTAGCTTAGAGTCTTAGCTTAGAGTTTTAGTTAGAGTTCTAGTTTAGTTTAGTTATAGTTAAGAATTTAGAGTTTTAGCTTAGAGTCTTAGCTTAGAGTTTTAGTTAAAGTTATAGTTTAGTAGATATAGTTAAGAGTTTAGAGTTTTACCTTAGAGTCATAGCTTAGAGTTTTAGCTAGAGTTATAGTTCAGTTTAGTTTTAGTTAAGAGTTTAGAATTTCAGCTTATAGTCTTAGCTTATAGTTTGTGTTAGAGTTCTAGTTTATTTTAGTTTTAGTTAAGAGTTTAGAGTTTTTAGCTTAGAGTCTTAGCTTAGAGTTTCTGTTAGAGTTCTAGTTTAGTTTACTTCTAGTTAAGAGTTTAGAGTTTTAGCTTAGAGTCTTAGCTTATAGTTTTTGTTAGAGTTCTAGTTTAGTTTAGTAATAGTTAAGAGTTTAGATTTTTAGCTTAGAGTCTTAGCTTAGAGTTTTTGTTAGAGTTCTAGTTTAGTTTAGTTATAGTAAAGAGTTTGGAGTTTTACCTTAGAGACTTATCTTAGAGTTTTAGTTTAGTCATAGTCAAGAGTTTTAGCTTCTATTCGCGGATTAGGGTTTTTATTAGAGTTCTAGTTTAGTTTAGTTTTAGACATGTTAGTATAGTTTTTATCTTAGATAATTATTTTATAGTTGCGTTTAGTTTTTCTCGGGCTTTGTAGTTTAAGTTAAGAGTTTAGAGTTTTAGCTTAGAGTCTTAGCTTAGATTTTTTGTTAGAGCTCTAGTCTATTTTAGTTTTAGTTAAGAGTTTTGTGTTTTACCTTAGAGTCTTAGCTTAGAGTTTTAGTTTAGTTTAGTTTTACTTAAGAGTTTAGAGTTTTAGCTTAGAGTCTCAGCTTAGAGTTTTCGTTAGAGTTCTAATTAAGTTTAGTTATAGTTAAGAGTCTGGTGTTTTACCTTAGAGACATAGCTTAGAGTTTTAGTTCAGTTTAGTTTTAGTTAAGAGTTTAAAGTTTTAGCTTAGAGTCTTATCTTTGAGTTTTTATTAGAGTTCTAGTTTAGTTTAGTTTTAGTTAAGAGTTTAGAGTTTTTAGCTTAGAGTCTTAGTTTAGAGTTTTTTGTTGGAGGTATCTTTGAGTTTAGAGCTTTAGCTTAGACTTATAGTTTCAATTAGAGCTATAGTTTAGTTTAGTTTTAGTAAACAATTTAGAGTTTTTATCTTAGATTTTTTGCTTAGTTTTATTTAGAGTTCTATTTTAATTTAGTTTTAGATAATAGTTTAGAGTTTTAGCTTAGAGTCTTAGTTTAGAGTTTTTGTTAGAGTTAAATTTTAGTTTAGTTACAGTTAAAAATTTAGATTTTTAGCTTAGAGTCATAGCTTAGAGTTTTACTTAAAGTTATAGTTTGTTTAAGTTTTAGTTAAGAGTTTTAAGTTTTAGCTGAGTCTTAGCCTAGAGTTTTTGTAAGAGTTCTAGTTTATTTTAGTTTTAGTTAAGAGTTTAGAGTTTTTAGCTTAGAGTCTTAGCTTAGAGTTTTTTGTTAGAGTTCTAGTTTAGTTTAGATATAGTTAAGCGTTTGGAGTTTTACTTCGAGACTTAGCTTAGAGTTTTAGTTTAGTATAGTTTTAGTTAAGAGTTTAGAGTTTTTAGCTTAGAGTCTTAGCATAGAGTTTTTTGTTAGAGTTCTAGTCTAGTTTAGTTTTAGTTAAGAGTTTAGAGTTTTACCATAGAGTCATAGCTTAGAGTTCTAAATAGTGTTGAAGTTTAGTTTAGTTATAGTTAAGAATTTAGAGTTTTAGCTTATAGTCATAGCTTACAGTTTTACTTAAAGTTGTAGTTTAGTTAAGTTTTAGTTAAGTTTCGAGTTTTAGCTTAGAGTCTTACCATAGAGTTTTTGTTAGAGTTCTAGTTTATTTTAGTTTTAGTTAGGAGTTTAGAGTTTTAGCTTAGAGTCATAGCTTAGAGTCTTAGTTAAAGTTATAGTTTAGCAAAGTTATAGTTAAGAGTTTAGTGTTTTTAGCTTAGAGTCTTAGCTTAGAGTTTTAGTTAGAGTTCTAGTTAAGTTTAGTTTTAGTTAAGAGTTTAGAGTTTTAGCTTAGAGTCTTAGCTTATAGTTTGTGTTAGAGTTCTAGTTTAGTTTAGTTATAGTTAAGAGTCTCGAGTTTTTAGCTTAGAGTCTTAGCTTAGAGTTTCTGTTAGAGTTCTAGTTTAGTTTACTTCTAGTTAAGAGTTTAGAGTTTTGTATCTTAGTGTTTTTATTAGAGTTCTAGTTTAGTTTAGTTTTAGTTAAGAGTTTAGAGTTTTTAGTTTAGTGTCTTAGTTTAGAGTTTTTTGTTGAAGTTCTAGTTTAGTTTAGAGTTTTAGCTTAGACTTCTATGCATTTCTATGCATATTATTTCTATGCAATATTGTGTAATTTTGTGGTTATGCTAGTTTAGACTAAACTTCAACTCTAACTAAATCTCTAATCTAAGATTCTAGGCTAAACCTCTAAGCTATAACTCTTAACTATAACTAAACTAAAAAATACCTCTAACTAAGACTCTAAGCTAAGACTCTAAGCTAAAACTATAAACTCTTAACTATAACTAAACTAAACGAAACTTCAACCCTAACTAAAACTCTAATCAAAAACTTTAAGGTAAAACTCAAAACTCATAACTAAACTAGAACTCTAAATAAAACTATAAGCTAAGACTTTAAGATAAAACTCTAAACACTTAACTAAAACTAAACTAAGCTAGAACTCTAATTAAAACTCTAAGCTAAGACTCCAAGCTAAAACTCTAAACCTTTAACTATAACTAAACTAAACTTCAACTCTACGTAAAACTCTAAACTATGACTCTAAGTTAGAAGTCTAAACTCTTAACTAAACTAAACTAGAACTTCAACAAAAACTCTAAGATAAGACTCTAAGATAAAACTCTAAACTCTTAACTAAAACTAAACTAAACTAGAACTCTAAGTAAAACTCTAAGCTAAGACTCTAAGCTAAAAACTCTAAACTCTTAACTATGACTAAACTAAACTTCAACTTCAACAAAAACTCTAAGATATGATTCTATGATAAAACTCTAAACTCTTAACTAAACTAAATTAGAACTCTAACAAAAACTCTAAACTATGACTAAGCTAAAAAATCTAAATTCTTAACTATAACTAAACTAAAATTCATCTCTAACTATAACTCTAAGCTAAGACTCTGAGATAAAACTCTAAACTTTTGACAAAAACTAAACTAAACTAAAACTCTAACAAAAACTCTAAGCTAGTACTCTAAGCTAGAACTATAAACTCTTAACTAAAACTAAACTAAACTAGAGCTTCAACAAAAACTCTAAGCTAAGACTCTAATCTAAAAACACTAAACTCTTAACTAAAACTAAACTAAAATATAACTATAACAAAAACTCTAAGCTAATACTATAAGATAAAATTCTAAAATATTAACTAAAACTAAACTAAACTATAACTCTAACTAAAACTCTAAGCTAAAACTCTAAGGTAAAACACAAAACTCTTAAATAAAACTAAACTAATATAGAACTCTAACAAAAACTCTAATCTAAAAATATTATATAAAAACATACAAATTATAAATTAAAACTAAACTATAAATCTAAGCTAAGACTCTAAACTAAGGCTCTAAGGTAAAACACCAAACTCTTAACTAAAACTAAACTAGAACTCTAAAAAAAACTCTAAGCTAAAACTCTAGGCTAAAAAACTCTAAACTCTAAACTAAAACTAAACTAAACTAAAAATCTAAGCTAAGTCTCGAAGGTAAAACTACAAACTATTAACCATAACTAAACCAAAATAGAACTCTAACTAACACTCTAATATAATACTATATTATAAAACTCCAAACTATCAACTATTAATAAACTAAAATTCAAATGTAAAAAAAAATATAAGGTAAGACTCTAATCTAAATATCAAAACTATTAACTAAGACTATATTAAACTAGAACTTCAACAAAAACTCTAAGCTAAGACTCTAAGCTAAGAACTCTAAACTCTTAACTAAAACTAAAATAAACTAGAACTCTAACAAAAACTCTAAGTTAAAACTCTAAGCTAAA
>NW_028300796.1:0-21071 GCF_049724085.1 Artemia sp. Qi Xiang Cuo
TCTCTGAGGCACTTTGTTTTTATCAATAAATGGTAATTCCCCCTCGTTTTTTTTTGCTTTTTAGCTTTACATTTTATCCGCAAGAGGCGATGATTTTACACGAGAAAATCCCTTAAAGCCTTGAAGGAGAAGTGAAAGAACACTAGGTAGAAGCATTATGATTTTAAAACGAAATTTTTTTAAAACAAACTACATCGTTTTCATTTTTCTTTCCATTATATAATAAAGCACACTTTTATTCGTCTGTTTCGTATTACTCGTATATAGGACTAATCTGGTTTCAAATAAGCTCTGAAAAAGCGAGCTAAATTTGTGCAAAACGCAAAAAAAAGTCTGAATCAGTTGACGAGTGCTCCATACACTCAGTGCTTCATACTATAATTAATTTTGCAGCATACAACAATAAAAATACATGTAAAAGCTGCTCATGAAACAAAGCATCCCATATGCGTGTGCTTTTTTTGCTTTCCTTCCGAAGAATATAGTGGGCCTATATCAGCATATCCCGGCCTCCAATCAAGGAGCTTAGGGGACACACAAGAAATAAATTTCGTACGGTTCTGAACCAAATTAAATAAAAGTAGATTCTATCAAATACTATCAATACAATTACCCGGCTAATTTCTTTGATCCAGTTGCCATGCAGTGACATTAAAAATAAATACTTTCGAAATAAATTATCATATTTTCAAGTTTTGACGTCAATAACATTGAGAAAAATGGATAGATTAGAGGAAGATGAACTCAATTGTAATAATCAAAGCAATTTTCCATTCGATATACAAGTATTTACGCGTAGCACTCTCAAATCGTAAACATAGTCGTTATAAATGGGTGTCTGTAATCACATAAAATAAAATAGGGTAGTTTGTAACTATTTCAAAATAGAAGGCATTCATTTAAATATGCTCCGCAATAAAGCCCCCTCATTTTTTCATTGTTCTAATTCTAATCACAAGCTTTATATCAGGACCCGTCTCTTTAATTCAGAACACATCTGATCAAAGCATATTCACCTACGGAACCGGTTCCGTAGGTGACTATCAAACTCTGGAACAAGTATAACGCCCTACGCAACTTGAAAAATTTAGGCACCAGGTTCGCATCGTCTCCGGAGACGCGGACAAAGGGTCACTTTTTTGTGTGGAGAGGATAGGTTTTGTCAGTACTTGTTGTATGTGTTTATACTTTGGTGACAACCCTGTACCTGGATCTCGAAATTGAATCAACAACGGTACGATTGTACCGTGTTGCCAACGCTGGAATTTTTCAAGATCCTCTAAATTGATTAGACCTAGTAGCATCCTACATAATACATAGGTGGCAAACTAGATATACTAATCGAAACCTCAATTTAGAGAGACGAAACCGGCTTTAACTGGATCTCGCTATTGAGGCTATTCAAAAATTTTAAATGTTCAGTATTGTTCAAATATTTAGTATACGAAACTTGATCAGTATCTAAAACAATTTAATATTAAACTATTTCAATCGATACATAGATTTTAAGTTACATTTCCACTTGTAAAATTTCAATAAAAACTCTTTTTTAGTTTTTGATTTATCTATAAAATGTTTTTCAAATTATATTTAATCAAGATTCAACTTGAGAATATATTTTTAACGCATGAGTCGCATACACAGAAAATATGAACGCCGAAACAAGAAATTTTAATATGTATTAAGATGCTTCCCCGCTAATTAAACAAATGGTTAGGTACAAAAGCGTCAGGTTTGTGTATTTTATGGTAAAAGCATGAAATTTGGCAGACATGTGCAGAAAAATATGGAGAATCTGACGGGGGGCAGAAACACATTTTTTGACGCGAAAAATCTTTCCGTTTTTCCGCTTGGGAAAAAATAGCTGACTTTCAGAGTGGAAATTTTTTCCGATCAGAGGGTCCTTTCAGACTAATTTCTAATTTGTCTTCTGATCCAAAAAATGGGCTTACTTTTTTCGTCCGACTCCTGGTTACTGAGTTATCATCATTTTCATCTCTACGCTCCATGCACTTCAGAGTAATTTCCGCTTTCTGACTTTGTATTTTTCATCGTAATCGCATAGAAACTGGTGATAATGTTACTGAAAATGTGAAGAGCCGACTAAGTCGCAAATTCAAATTTGTGTCCAAGGTTCTGTACTACTTTGCGTTTTTCCGCGCGAAGAAAAAAAATGCGAATTTTGAGAATGAGCGATGTCCAAGTTTAAGATCTCTTTTCTGACTAATTCGAGTGTCTCAATTCCAAAAATGTGGTTATTTTTGTAATCGGATTTTTGGTTCAGGATTTACCAGTTTCATAACTACGGTTTCTATGCTATACTCTAACAAGAACTCATACCCTCCCTATAACATTCCGAAGGAGATCATATGTTTTTGACTGTAAGTAATTAATTACCGTTTCAGATCTCCTCAATAAGCTTTCAGTAAAAAAAATCATTTATTCAACTCAAACAGCTTGACTTAAGGAACTTCGGACGCAAGAAGCATACTATTATGATGATGAAATGTAGAATACTAAACTACTTCAGGTATTTCAAAATAGATAAACAATCACATGGATCATAGGAATGAAATAGCCGATTTCGACTTGTTTCATCATATAGATTGCTAAAAAAAGAAAATGAGGTTCTCACGGACAGGATAGAGGTCAAAATCAGCTTCTGACAATTAAAGCTACAAAAAGTGCATTACTGATTGTACTGATTATCACAACCTTTCCACGAACACAAAACTGTGCATTTAAGGGAAGCTTTTGCACATTTGCAACTGTTTTTGCGCTTTCTTTTACAGCCACATTTGAGCAGTTCTTTGCAAATTGTTGCTGCCTCAGGAAGGTTAGTCCAGAAAGGTTCCCAGTTTCCGTCATGCTTCACCCAGTAGTATAAACTGGATCCAGAGGGCAAAGTTCCGGAAAACACGATGATGCCCATATCTGGGTCTGCAGGTAAGTATGTTTGGTATGATGCTCAAGAGCAGCCGCTGTTAGGGACAGTCTTTCCATTCCGGCTGTTTTTCGTGGGAAAAGCTCCCTCTGCAGACTGTTCACTTCAGACAAGCCGCTTTATTTTTCTTAGAGAATGACGACGAATCGCTGGATGTCTGTAAAGTGACAATCTAGGAGCGGGATTCCTGATGTACTCAGAGTAACGAAAGTCGGAGGAATGGATTCCACAGCTTTCCAGGTCTTCCAAACACCATGCTTTCCATGAAAAACGAAAGGAGAAGTCATTTCGTATCCAGAAAAGGTATGCAAAAAGAGAAGGCTGCGAGACCTGTCAGGTCCTAGATGAAAAGTAATATGAATGGAGAGTATTTTCGTCTTTGCTCCATGCCCATAGATGACAAACAGGTTTTCAATCTGAAGCTGCTGGAACAATCATGTTGCAATCACAACTACATCATAATCTACAGTTCTGATGGCTTTAAAGTTATAGTCACACTGGGCCTGATGGAAGGCATGGAGCAGCACACGAGTGTCACCTTCTTCGTGGTTGGTAAGTGTGAGGTTTTTTGCGAAAAGCGATATCGCACGTTAAAATAACTGTGTCTCCAAGAGTGACCACTACAAAGATGTTCTGCAATTCCTGGACTACCATAGTCACCAAAAAATGGAAGAGTCGACTCTTGTTCTAAGTTTCTTTCAAAAAGTCACGCTAGTTCATTCGAGGAACGGAGGTTCGGTCTTTAATTTTCACGGCATAAGACAAAGTTCCTCTGTGTTCACGCGTTTTTAAAACTGCATCCTTCAAAGCGAAAATATCATACAAAATTTTGGCTGTGCGCAAAGTTTCAAAATATTTGTCTGTGCATGACTCAAATACCTCATATCGCTTTTATACTTAAGGCAGAAAAGACTATTAGTCACGTGATGAGACTTTAAAAAACATCAAGAAATCACAGGAGTGGCAAAAATATAGTCTACTGATTATTGTATGTCATGATACGAAGACGTTTATAAAAGGAAACAGCACTTATTAATGGTAAATTGTACTTTACTTGTTCTCTCCTCATATGCTTTCTCTTTAAAAAGTACAGGCCACATGGATTTTCTTCTATCCTTTGTTAAACCTGCCAAAAAACCATAAAACCTTAAAGAAATTGGCGCTTATGTACCTAACTAAAAATTCACCGATTGGTTTTCCATGCAGCTCAAAGGAATAGATGTAAAAATAAAACAAGTGCTGATTAAAAAAAAAATGTGGAACAGCCCCTAAGGGAGGGGGGTATTCAAAAAGACAGGGTACTTTGTTTTTATCGAGATATAAAGAGAAAATGTGTTTAATTTCATTATTCGAAATGTCATCTTTCCTTCCCATTGGGAGGAAGGAAACCCTTCCAATATATTTAAAGAGGTTTATTTTTAAGCATTATTGTCATACTTGAGCACTTGTCTTATGAATGCAAAGCCTGGACAAACACAATAGCTGATACGCAGTTAAACCTCTCTGTACATAATTTCATTTGATCGAGAACTTACCTCTGTGCACATTGCCTTATAGTCATGACGTCTTTGTCGTCAAAGCGTTTTTCAGCTTAGTGATTTTTTGTTTTGTCACGCTATCGTTTTATATGGTGGTCAAATAATGAAGATTGCATCCTAAAATTTATTTTTTTACCATGTTTTCGGTTATCATAATGTCATATTTAGAAAATTCTATGCACCATTTAAAAAGTGATTTTTTTTGTCACACTATCGATTTATAAGGTGGTCAAATAATGACAAT
Source organism: Artemia sp. Qi Xiang Cuo (assembly GCF_049724085.1). Lineage (NCBI taxonomy): Eukaryota > Metazoa > Arthropoda > Branchiopoda > Anostraca > Artemiidae > Artemia > Artemia sp. Qi Xiang Cuo. Next base: position 4,727 of record NW_028300796.1, read on the forward strand.
ATATTCTGGTGTTGTAGATGCAAGTACAGACCGCTTTACTTAAAATTTTTAGAATAGTTTTATCTTCTTGAGTAGATTAACATGACGATTGCATCCTAAAATTTATATATTTACTGTAATTTTGATTCTTAGAATATCTTATTTGGAAAGTTCTATGCACCATTTAAAAAGAAGTTTGAGACTTTTATCAATTTCTTTGGGTGGTACAATTTAAAGATAAAAAAAAACAGCTGAGTTAAGAAAACCAAATATTAAAGCTAGTTTAGTAAAAGCTAAGGTAGTTATGTAGTTTTGTTAAATTCTTATAAAATCCCATGTCTTCATGGAGAGTCTTTGGTTTGTTTAGGAGATAAATGTTACAAATGTTTGAAATTTGTCACTGAATATAAACAATTCAACATGAAACAGTTTGTCTTTACAGTTTGATTATAGTAAACAATTTTAGACAAATATGTTTTCAAACTCAAGCTCAAGTTAAATTTTGTCGTATTCAAGTTGAAGCGAGGAAAATATTGAATTTTGAATTTCTACAATATTTTCTGGGTTGAATGGTCGTTTCCTATTATTCAAGTTCGGGGAGACTGAAAATGAAATCAAAACTCGAAAATTCCATCATTTAGTACCCATCTTCTACCCTATAGAGTGAAATAGAAAAATTAAAGATTCGTCATATGACGTGAAAATTATTGTATTCAAATGAGGAAAAAAATTCTTCCCGAAAAATATATATAATATATATATAACTGTCTAATATTAACTGTTTTTTCCATCTTGCTTTATAAAAATAATAGTTAACAAACTGATCCAATTTATGTTTTGATTGTTCTTATGATTTCTATAGAAAAGCTGTAAATGGTATGAATATATCATTTTCAAGCTAGGCCATGAAGAATGTGGAGTTTTTAAAGAGAAGAATTAATTTAAATTTAAGGAGCATGATTCAAAACCACAATAACGATAATCTAAGAGAAGCCACACTACATTACATTTATTGGAAATGTCACATGGAAAAAACCAAACAATCAAGAGATTTGTATAAAAAAAACATGCAAAAACAAATTTTTCAGGCAAATTATATTTTTGGGCTCATCTTCAAGAAGTCCTCATGTTACCACGCACGAATTCCTTTAGAGAAGCCGTTTTTACTGGAGAAATGGTTTATTTCGTGATTTTTGTGGCACTTGGCACTCAGGCCAAGTACAAAACATTAGCTGTATTGTGATTTGAAGCTATTAATGGAAAAAAAAAGAGGACACTTTAAATTATATGTATGCTTTTTTTGTCACTTCAGGGATGCCAAAGTATTTGCCTGTGGGTAGATAACTGTTTTTAGCTTTCAAGTTTACCTGGTAAACTATTGTGAGGCATCTTTCTTGGACAAAGTTGAAATTTTTTACATTGTACCAAGTGACACAATTATGATCGCCAATTACTTTCATTGTCAGGTTGAACTCTCATTGAAACATTGTGGCAAAGTGTATGATTTCACTCATTTCATCGATTGTTTTAAAAGAGCCAATATTCTGGTAAAGTCGACAAAAACTTCATCGCCACCTAAGATATTTTTGAATGTGAGGCTTATACTTTAAAAATTAAACAGAGAAATAGTGACAAAAGTGTGCCTTACCTGAGGGTTTAGTAGAAATAACAGTGGAAAGAGGACACAATACTCTTTTCTATTCGACTACATATGAAGGTGCTAGTGTCAAGACGATGAAGTTTTACAACCAAAATGTTAGTTAAGGTTTCGGCACCAAGAAATAGAGAGAAAGTCCGAGGTTTCAATAAAGGAAAGGAAAAAAAAAATTTTAAGAAACTCTTTCTGTTCATGTCATCCAACCGTCGGGGTACTGAATGAATTTCCAGGAGCCAAATGAGCCGGACTTAATCAACTACTTTGAGTAAAAAGAATATTGTCCCAGTGACACATATGTTATGCCAGAAAAAAACTCCTTCACTGTTAATACTTTCTGTCTTCTCAATCATTAAACTGATGTTTTTTTTGTCTGCTCAATATTTATTAAATAAATATAACATTGTATTAATAAATTGATGATTGTCTTTTAACGTGAGTAATTTGAACATTTAGAGCCTTATCTCCTTTGATAGGAACTAACCCTTTCAGATATGTATATGTAGTGCCGACCAGTACTAAGGTAAAAGACTCTAAATCATTTCTTTCAAAATATTAATGTTTTTTTACTTTTTTAAAGACACGTATTAATTTATACAGTTAAATTTAGCATTCAAAAATGTAAAGCTACATTGAAAGTGAAAAAGTCTGAAACTTGATAAAGTTTTTCTTAAATCCTGAAAAATCCTAGCTTTGGGGTCTAGGACCTTCTTTCTTATGGCGGCAGTGTTATCAAACATATTATTTGCAAAGAGCTAGACAGTGAAGGCTGACATTTTTTATGAGACTGCAAAAAACATTTTATTCACTTCCTCAAAAAACAAAATTCCATGTTTTTCTGCAGTAAGTATCACCACAATGATAGCTCCCCTCAATGATGGACCCAGTGATAGTGAAGTAAAATTTCCTTTTCTGCCATTTGCAATTATTCACGAGTGTTTACTTCTTCATTATTTAAAATTTTATTTATATTTTCCAGTTCGTTCCTTGCGTTTCGTTCTTTTCCGTACTCCAATTCCTTTGTTGTATGTTTTTAAGCAGACAAAAATAAACTTCTTGTGAAAATACGCCGCAAACGTAGACCTTTTATATTAAAGCCACATTTTTGTACCACAGAAATAATGGGAAGTATTCTCTTTGACCGAACCCTGAAGCAGCTTAAAAAAATTCCAAAAAAACTTAATGAGGAATACACATTAAGCGTATATACACCCTTCACTAGGCACCTTAGGAGTTTCGCATTCACAAATAGACACAAATACACAAAAAGACCATTGTATATACAAAAAAGATAAACATATCTCATTCTTACTAATATGGTGATGGCAAGCAGTCTGGAGGTGGTATTATTTGCTACTTATGTACCTTTAGTTTGAATATCCATGCACTCGAAAAGACTTTTTTCAGTTGTCTCTTATTCTCAATATCTATAAGCAGAGTTACAAACAGAATTTGAAGTAATTTATATCAGAAATTAATGGGTACAACATTTGATTTTTTTGGCCTTCAGCACTTCGAGTTTCTTCAAGGATGCGAGAATGGAACAAGAAAAGCATACACTAAGCCATTCAATTGTCTTTTTTTATTTCCATTTGTCTTTGACTGCAAATAATCCTGATAAACTTTCGCTTGGCTTTCATATTTCTAAAATAGTTTTTTCCTTAACCCTTTGGAGATCTCCTTCCCTTCAGCGTCATGAGTCGGTAATCCCTCAAAATACTTTTCTTTGTTAATATATGGCTATAGTAAATCTCCAGCCAGACACTTACCTAGCTAAACCTCCAAACAATTCACAATTGGGTGGCTCAAACATAACAGGTGACCAGAAAAAATTAGCCACGTATTGCCAGTTATAGTTCACCCAAAAAAGGGAACTTTTCAGTAATTAAAAAAAAAAAATTTGTTACGGTTGTAAAGTATTTAACATCAATTCGAAAAGCTTTTCCGGGTGTCTCATTTCTTAGTAATTTGGGCATTTATGTGTCAACGAGAGTGGTCTAGGGGGGCTCTTGGGACTAAAGCTAGTCATGGGAAAGGGCTCGTTCCCAGGCCTGGAACTTCCGTTCCAGGAAAGTTATATTCTTGGTTCATTTCTAAAGGGAGTCCATCTTTCGCCTTTGTCGTAGCTAGTTGTTCTTGTGCTACCTTATTTTCTCTGTGTGTATTCTCACGTTATTCAATAAAAACCTTGTACCAACGTTTATCGTATATCTTTGGAATTTACGTAAACCATTACATCTGCCAATATAAAAAGGGCATACAAATAAAGAACTAAACAGAGGTTTACAGAGTGGTGACAGCAGAGGTTTACAGAGTGGAGGCAAGCGGTTAAGACTAGTGGAGCATATATCAATAGGGGAAAACCTCCAAGTAACATTTGAATGACCGTTATAAGTACTTAGAACATCTTACGCTAAATACTGGCAACATATTGAAGAGCTATTTCGCCCGCTACCAAAATTGCTTGTGATATTGAGCCACAAATACTGCAAAAGACTGATTAAAAAGACATCGAAACGCTACGAGCTATTGAACTTTCTTCTATTCAAAGCACCTTCTTGAAAAACACTTTCTTTTAAATGAACATTTTGAAATAGGCTGTTACACAATGCCTAATATGGATTTCCTCGCGATAGCTTCTACCTACTAATTCAAATTTCAACAGCTGAGAGTCTCCAGTTGATTTCTACCTTCAGTTAGCCGTTCTACGGTTGGTGTTATTTTTTTACCTGATTTTATACAGTCGACGTGTGATCTACATTTGACAGTTTCCAACCAAAATTTAACATTTTGAATTCAATAATCGAAAATTAATTCTCAATTGTGACTTCATTTGATGCTAGTGATTTAATTGAGACCAACTGCAATTGGATTTGGGACAGACTATCTTTCGTAAGTGATTTAATACGGCTAAACAACCCAGTAAATTTTATTAGACCCTTGTCGTTACAAGTGAAGTTTATTGCCCAAAATCTGGCATCCGTAAAAAAAAAAAAAAAAAAAAAAAAAAAAAAAAAAAATGGTGTTTAAAACCAATATTTAAATTTTTAGAGTAATTGCTTTTCCAAGTTTTGATATCAATATGTCAGTTATTATTTCTATATTTGATCCGGCGGAATCTGGATATAACAAAAAGGTTGCTTTTGATTCTGTAAAACAGTGGAGGATAAATGGCCTATATACATTTCCTTTATGTGACTCCCCTCGATTATAAATTTGTCAAGTTTAAAACGTGGTTTAGGCCTACTTGTAGCATTTGCCCCAGGAAAATAGTAGGCAGAATGGTTGTAGAGTTTTATGGCGTGGCTCAATTTAAGGATGAAAGAGTATATCTACTCTAAGAAGCATAGCAAACTTAGGAAGCTCATGTAGGGGGTCCTTAGAAGCCAGGGATGATGGTGTAGTCCTTGGAAGATTTGCTTTTAGTTTATTCAAGGAGGGGATCAGACCATCCTACAAACGGTATTTGTTAGAGAATAGTGCAGAATTTTTTTTTTGTTTAGGTGATGCGTACAAGGTTGCATAGCAATATGAACAGATAGAACAGATAGTGGGGAAAGGAGACACGTCTTCTTTTTCCAATGAATTTCTTTCTGCGCAGACGAGGGTGAAATTTGGACTCAATGATAATGAGAAGGCACTGCGAGATGGTACTGATGCCTCGCAGGGCGGTTTGGCTACCCATGGAAAGGGAGCTGGTTTTGAGGTCCCGTGGGATGGTACTGATGCCTCACGGGATGTTTTTTTTTGTTGCACTGCGAGACGGTACTGATGCCTCGCAGGGTGGTTTGGCTACCTGTGGAAAGGGAGCTGGTTTTGAGGTCCCGTGGGATGGTACTGATGCTTACGGGATGTTGTTTTTTTTTGTTGCACTGCGAGATGGTACTGATGCCTCGCAGGGCGGTTTGGCTACCTATGGAAAGGGAGCTGGTTTTGAGGTCCCGTGGGATGGTACTGATGTCTCACGGGATAGGTTTTTTTTGTTGCACTGCGAGATGGTACTGATGCCTCGCAGGGCGGTTTGGCTACCCCGAAAAGGGAGCTGGTTTTGAGGTCCCGTTGGAAGAGAAAAAAAAGGTGGAAAGGGGGCTGGTTGTGAGGTCCAGTGGGATGAGGTTGATGCCTCACGGGATGGTTTTAATGCGTAGCGCTAATAGCTATGTAGAGATATCAACAGTAGTACTGCCATTTGTCGAACCACAAGTTAGTAGAGCAAAACCAAATAGGTCAAAAACGAGGCGTTCCGCAACAATAAAACCCCGAGGATTTTATTGGTAATAATATCTTGACGTCATTGCAGCATGGTAGGCCAATCAAACTGCAATGGTTGACATAACTATTCCATTATTTATAAGTTTATGCAATTTCATTTATTTGTCGCCGGTATTTTCAGGATTAATTAGCCTTTCTCGGTCATTCCTTTCGCCCTAATCCGAAGTTTATACATAATCCCTACTTTCCTTGTCCTCATCAAATTCAGGGGTATGGGGAACAGGTCTATTTTAAAGTATACGAAGAAAAATGAAGTGTTAAAATATCCAGTTTCCGACTACTGTTGTTAGTGTGGTTCGTTTATACTATGTAAGTTTTTACTTATGCAAGTATTGTATACTGTTTGTATTATGTAATTGTTTACTAGTTCATGCTGTAGAATCTTAGTAGGTGAGAAGTGAATAATTTGGGAAGGGAATATTTTGAATTCAATTAAAGTTTGGGGGTTTAATGAGAAGGGCATAAGCCAAATTTGGGAAATTTAACTTAAAACAGGGGGGAGAGTCTGTAAAGTATTTAACATCAATTCGAGAAGCTTTTCCGGTTGTCTCATTTCTTAGTTATTTAGGCATTTATGTGTCAACGAGAGCGGTCCAGGGGGGGGGGGGGCTCTTGGGACTAAAGCTAGTCGTGGGAAAGGGCTCGCTCCCAGGCCTGGAACTTCCGTTCCAGGAAAGTTATATTCTTGATTCATTTCTAAAGGGAGTCCATCTTTCGCCTTCGTCGTAGCTAGTTGTTCTTGTGCTACCTTATTTTCTCTGTGTGTATTCTCACGTTATTCAATAAAGACCTTATACCAACGTTTATCGTCTACCTTTGGAATTTGCGTAAACTATTACATCTGCCAATATAAAAAGGGCATACAAATAAAGAACTAAACAGAGATTTACCAAGTGGTGACAGCAGAGGTTTACACAGTACAAGAATCCAATCTGGGGAAGAATGGGAAAATAAACTTCCGTCTTCTCACATTTTTGGCTGAATAAAACCATAATGAAGTACTATTCAAAAAAAAAAAAAAAAAAAAAAAAAAAAACTGATATCAAACCCGCTGCGCCACCCTATAGAACGTGGGACAAAAAAAACAACAACCGTTTTTGTCAAAATGGATATATTTTAAATCCTTTTCCACTTAGTCCCGGAAGCCCTTTTTACTTATAACATATGATCATAATATTTGCCATACAATGCGTTGGTTTTCTACTCTCTGGCCAACTACCTTCTAGAATACCTCCATTTTTTTGGTTGTTTCACTAGGCACAATGAGGCAACTCCATGAAGATAGGGACTGACTCGAAAAACAATAAATCACAACTGTATAAATCACAACAATAAATCTCAAATCTGTCCATTTTTTAGAGTCCTAAAACTCTCAAAGTCAACTTTAGACTAACCATGATTCTTTTTTCTACTTTAAAAAATATACGCTAGCCTACTATAGAAAGAAAAATATCTTCGATTTAGAAACAATTTTATTGGCTGTAATTACAACAATAATAATCACTGATTCAATTTGTTTTCATCAATATATTTCACTAGTGCATCTAATGCTGCCTGAAGTCTATTTATATGCACAATGTTCAGTTTCGCAGCAAATCATAATTGCTCCTCCATTTTAAATTTGCTGAATGATATCACGTATCTTGTGTACATATCGTCCCATTCAAGACTTAGTCTACATCCTCGTGTTATTTCCACAGCCACGTTTGGTACTCTCGCCCTTGTATCGTTGCTGCTGCTACTTGCTCCACCATCAAGCTCCAATAGTGTAAAAGTTCCACTCATTTTCTTTACTAATATCGTCTCAAATAAACGATTCTCTGAATTCAATTCTCTTACTAATATGAACTACAATGAAAATCACTCCTTTTATTTGAATCCAATTACTAATCAAGTTATCGTATATGGAGTACCGTTAGTAGAAACATCGCTGATTGGCTCCAAAAAATGGGTATTATCCCAGAAACCCGTCTGTTAAGGCATATACCAATCCTAGTAATAGCCCGTGGTTATGCATGTACTCATGCTCTTTGAAAAGGTGTAGAGCTTCTATAGAAATGTCTTCCTATGGCCTCTATAGAACGTGGTTCCTATGGCCTCTATAGAACAGCACAGTGATTCCTAGGGCCTCTATAGAAATAGAACCTAGGTCTCTACTCATATAGCACTAAAAAGGGCACTTTTGGTACCACTTCTTAGTGGAAGAGTTTGGAAGCATAAAACAGTACCTTTGCAATAATTTTGGTCCAAAGCCCTTAACTGGAGGTTTATAAAAACCCCTTACATATACCCCCCCTCCAGAACCTCTTAGTAAGTTTCATAAATCAACTAGTCATATTAAAAGTAAAAGATTCTTGTGAAAACAAATTAACTATAATTAAAAACTTTTCAACTAAACATCTACCAAAAATTAAGCTTGATTGATCAACAGTTTTGAATTGAACCTTCAAACTTCACTCTGTGATGAAGCCTGTGTACTAGTTCTAACGGCGGTAATTGAGGGGAAGGGACGTCCTTGCCCCCTTAGTTTTTGCTCTTGCCTAGGTTTTGAAATCACCTTTTTTGGTCGTTTCATTGGAAAAGGCACTTGTTTCATTTTAAGAAGTTGGCGAAACAACCAAAAGTGCACTTTGTGGGAATATGCTATCAAGTCAAATTTATAAAAAACGATTAAGCATAAATATAAGCTTTTAAATGAGCCCTTAAACAGCTTTCTTTTTTTACAGTAGCTTTCTAGTTTCTGCTTGTCAGTAGTTGATTTATAAAGCCCTGTCTTCATTATGGCTTTTTCAGGCGAAGTCGGCCGAGTCAAAACAGCTTTTTGCTCATCAAAAACAAACGTTTCTGAAAAACATGTATTGTTTTGTGAAGTATGGATAATGAACTTTATGTTATAGACTAAAATTTTTTCTTCGCTGTCAAGGTTGTTTGCGGTATTTTTTAGAGCTGTCTTATCTCCCCTAGATCGGTGTTAATTAGAAATTATATTAAAAATAAGGTTTTAACTGAAACTAAGAAGTGGTATCAAAACTTAAAACAAACATGCATTATTCCGTAAAAATAAAAAAGATCATGGCAGCTTTGTTTCTGCATTAAATTTTAATAAAAAACGAACAAAGATTAATTTACAAAAACAAAGTTTTTCCGAGGGAAGTAAAGAGCGAATTTGAAAGTTAAAACGGACAAAAATTATTACTTCACAGCCTATTTAACATACATTAATATAACTAGTACAAATAAACCAACTAATTATGTTTTCCTATGCTTTTATGATTATACAAAACTAGCGCTTTACTGAATACACAAAATAATATAGGAGTTTTGGTAGAGTAAAGGCAAACCAATTAAAGACACTTTTTATAAAATCAAAATATTATCAATCCCTTTTAGGATCAATTTCTTTTAAGATAAAGCAACAATCCATTTTAGGATTTTCTTGATTTTTTTCGTTTACTTTGTTATCACTTCTGCACAATGGCTCAGTTCAATGACTGGCTCTCGTTCTGGTTCTTAAAAGGACATGTCATGATTAGTTTTTACACAAGTTCGAAGTAAGGCCATCTTGATAGTATTAGGACTATAGACTAGCTTTATAATTTGTATCATAGCTTGAAATACACTCTTGTATTGAGAGAAATAATTGGATTTCCAGAGTTCATATTATGTCTTATTTGATCTTCATTTCAAGTGATACTAAAACACATTTCTTACAATTTAAGACTTCATAATACCCACTATTAGTATTATAGCTGGTGAGAGCAAAATGCTGCTTGATAAATTAATCCAATATTTCTGTATACTGTTCAATTACTTTGCGGTTATTAAAAAATATTTAGTTTTACGCTTATGTTTTTAAGATAATTCTAATTGTATACTGAAAGTTATTAATGTCGCAACTGGTGTAAGACTATGAAAAGCTTTGTAGATTCGTTTAGTGTTGTCAGGTTGCATACTCACTTTTGACTCTTAAATCAATAATCCCGTTTTTTATACTTGACTTTTGTGTTTTCAGTAAAGCGCCAGTTTTGTATAATCATAAAAGCATAGGGAAACATAATTAGTTGGTTTATTTGTACTAGTTATATCAATATATATTAAATAGGCTGTGAAGTAATAATTTTTGTCCCTTTTAAGTTTCAACTTCGCTCTTTACTTCCCTCAGAAAAACTTTGTTTTCTTAAATTAATCCAATAAAAAGCTTTATATGTTAACAATGGGCAACTTGCATAATTTACAGCCTTTGCCCGGGGACTGGGTGTTTGTCAGCCCCAGAGACATATTTATTCGACTTTTCTACTATAGTGAACAATATAACTATCTCGAAATTTTAATTGGGTACATTTGGGGGAAAAGGGCATGGGGGGCTGGTTGCCCTCAATTAAATGATCTCTCTCCAGTTTATACGACCATCCTTTCCCTAAAATCCTTCTTTATTAAAAATAGGCAATGAACATGTTACAACCCTCGCCCCACGGGCTATAGGGGGTTTTGTCTATTGCGGATCATAGTTATTTGAACTTTGGGCTATTTTGAACAAAACGGCTATCCCAAAATTTTTATTGGATACATTTTTGAAAAAAAGGGCGTGGGTGGGGACTGGTTGCCCTCCAATGACTTTGACTCTTGAAAAGGGAGCTAGAAGTTCTGATGTCCAATCAAATGAGCCCCCTCTAAAGTTTGTACGAACACCCCTTCTCTAAAATCCTTCTATGTTGACAATAGGTTACTTACCCAACTTACAGCTCTGGCCCCGAGGGTTATAGTGGGTTTTCTCAACTACAGAGCATTTTTATTTGGATTTTGGGCTATTGTGAAAAAATGAGTATCTAAAAATTTTATCGGTTACATTCGGCGAAAAAAGCGCATGGGAGGTGACTGGTTGCTTTCAGATTACTTTTGATTAATTAAAAAAAGGCACTAGAACTTCTGATATTTAGTCAAATGAGCCCCCTCAAAAGTTAATAAAATTACCCCTTCCTTATGAAGTCTGGGAGGGGGGGGGTGAAATAATACACAATAGAATGAAGCCTTGTGGCCGTTTACTATAGGCACTGCTATAGCATTACCGACCATGGGCGCCCATATGGGGGGCAGGGGGGGGCTCTTTCCCGCCCCCCTGGCTGAATGATGCTGCCTTATTTTTATATTTTTGTTCTGAGATTTCTATTATATAGCATTAAAAGTAGCAATTAGACGAAGTTTGCCCCCCCCCTGGAATTCAGCTTATGGGCGCCCATGTTACCAACTGACTGGTCAAACGTTGAACAAAATAAAAAAAATAATTAAAAAAATAAAAATAAATAATAATAACAAAATAAAATAAAAATAAAAGTGTCATTTTGTCATTAGGCCCTAACGCTGGAATTTATTCCATTTACGGGCGGTTTGTCGAAACCACTGCATCTGAAAAATTATAGGGCGACATGGGGAAAATCGTGGGGGCAGCAATTGTAGGGTAAACTAGGAAAAAAAATATCATCTTTTGATATTGTCAATAGGAAAAAAACATCACCAACCTTACATGTCCAAAAATACCTTTTTGTGTCTTCATAAAAAAAACAATCATTGCCTCCCTAGCTTTTCGTGAATTGGTGCCCCCTAGAAACTCTTGAAATTATTTATAGGGGGAAATGCATAGGTTACCTGCCTAGCTGGGCAGCAGGCAACGTTTAAAGGCTCGCCAATGCTAATTATATCGCGCAATCATACCCGTTCACAATTAAACCCTTGAAGTGAAAGAGGAGTGGAAGACCTGAGGCTATTAAAACGTCTAGAGTTATGCTTGACAAAGAACTTGGGTATTACAATATTGATAATTTCAAACGTTGAGTTAGTTTTTGTTAGGGAAAGTTCTTTAATATTTTATTTTTCTTTCGAGAAAACCGAAAAAAGAGACAGCAATGCTCGTCTACATTATCCAGTTTTTCGACAAAATGGACTCTCTGGATTATTACACTGCGTTCAGGTACTTGGAACCTTTCTTTTCTAACAAAATACTGAACAGAATGCCGAGAACTTAGGTTACAGCCATTGATAAATACAACTAATAGTCGATCAGACATTTTAACTCTTTCAAATAATTCTTTTGGCAAAAACTGTAGGATATCCTTCTGATGAGGTAAATGGGACAAAAAACTTAAAAAAATTATGATTTATTACACTAAAAATTTCGTTAGCAGCAAATAGCTAAAAGGAGGAAGTACGTCCAAATTCAATGTATGCAAAAATGCAACAAACATTAAATATCACCGAAAAAGTATGACAGATTGGAAGGGGAATGTTGCTTTTCTTGCTCTTTTCTTCTTTGAATTGCGGTCGATCCTCAACAAATGCTACATAAAAATTGGATTCGGACCTGCTCTAGAATAGCAACCTGCCTTATCATCTACGAGTCCATGAACTATTACAACATCACGAAACATTTGGCAGAAAATAACTTCAATAAAATAGCTCCATCGACTAATCTAATTATCACAACCTGACTCAATGGAATAGAATTAGGTAACGAGAACTCCCGCAACTCCTGGTAAATTTTTATTTCTAATTTCCCCAGGGATTAGAGCATAGGAACAGTCAACAACAGAACCACTCAACAATTGCGACCTACTTGGCTGTTTCATCATCTACGAACCTACAAATTATTGCAAAATCATGTAAAAAAATTACTTTTGTAAAAAAAATTTTGTGGACAAAAAATTACTTCAATAACACAGCTATATCAACTAATTCAATTATCACAACATGACTCAATAGAATAGAATTAGAATCACAAGAACTCCCGTCATTGCTAAGGGTTTAAAGAAGAAATATGACAATCTCAAGCAGAATGGTTGCTTTTCTTCTTTGAATTGTAGTCGATCCTCAACTTATACAGCATACAAATTAGATTCGAACTCGCTTAAGAATTGTAACCTGCTTGGCTGCTTCATCATCTACGAACCTACGAATTATTGCACAATCACAAAACAGTGAACCAAAATTACTTCAATAAGACAACTACATCATCTAATCTAATTTTCAACAACCTAAGTGGAACAGAATTAGATTCACGAGAACTCCCGCCACTCACGTTAAATTTTTCGACGACTACTCGGCAGGTTTTTAATGGTTGTCTGGAAACAGCTGTCATTTATGATTTATGTGATGAAGCATAATATTTATGATCAATATAATGGAGCATAAACTGAATAGTGTTTCTGCAAACAGAGGGACGAAAAAATGAATGAAAAAAGAATATCGATGCTTTTCTACATTGAAAGTTTTCCTTCCTGTTTTTTCTGTTTTTTTTTTTTTTTAGGAAATATTTTTTTTTGTAAAAAAGGGCTACAATAGTGTGACGTTTTCCGAAAAGAGCTACTTTAAAACAGTGCTAAAAGTAGCATGAAAGTGCTATCCATGGCAGCACTGCCCCTCCCCCCTATTGTGCAAATACATATCCCATTTTATAAATTTTTCATGTATTTTTCTGTTTCCTCAATGTTGCTTCAATTTATGTTGCTTCAATATAAAGTTGAAACAAAAGAGTGATGTTTGGAAAAGTACATGGGGTATATATAAGTTTAGCTTTATGTTTAAAAATTACAGGGGGGAGGGGGCTGGAGTAAAGTGAAATACTTTTAGTAATTTTTCTTCATATTATGAAGTAAGAATTGTTTTCTTACCATGTTTATTCTCAACAGACTTATGAGTACACTGCTACCCGATAAACCCCTCCTGACCACCTTGATTTATCATTAATATATTTTACTTAGGTTTTTCAAAGCATCTGGCACTCTATATAATAATTAAAATATGATATATAACGTAAACTTCTTATTGTACAACATTTATGCAGACTCTTCATTCGTGTTGCAACTCTCTGGTTCGAAAATATATTTCCAGACTGTGCATTGTATGTCTTTTTAACCTACATTTCAGCCAAATTCTGAAACATTGTGAAACGAGAAAGGTCTCACAAACTAGAAGCTCATGAAAAAGTGAAATTTTTAAAATATTGTTTTGATAAACATTATTGGAGTATATAATATTACTTTTCATAAGAATCTCTATCAGAACGATAATTTTGTGTTCTTTCAACTAATGTTGCCATGAAATACAGTTATAAGTTTTATTCCATAATTTTTGTAAAGCTGATTCTAAAGCCGTTCTTTTGTATTTAGATCTTACATCTAAGATTTCACATCTGTCTGCAAAGATTTCCGTTCTTTCAACTCATTTTTCTTCTAGGATCTTACAGCTCACTGATGTTAGCAAAAAGTAGGAAAGACGCCATATTTCTGCTATAAAGAACAATGATGAGATAACTTCGATGTTATAATCATTATGGTTCTCAGACCGCTGATCAGAGCAGAATGATGAAAGAAGTTTGCAAAAGAATGCTATAAGATGTACGATCTTAGTGCTAAGATTTCACTTTTAAGCGTTCTTTGTCGAAACATTTTTTTCATTTCTGAATAGCTAGCTCTCCTCAACTGACTTCTGATATGACAGAAATAAGCAACTTATACGAGATGCAACTACAAGCAGTGATGTCAGGTGCCTGACTTTGGATAGCGCACCAAGGGAAGCGAAAATGCGCCATCGGCGCATTTTTGCTATATATTTTTTTTTACTGAAGTTCGAAATTCAGGGTAAATTGGATCTTGCAGGGATGAGTGAAAAAAAAAATTCAGAGACAATATAGTGCGAATTTTGCTTTTCAGAATACTAGAAGTCAAAACTGGTAGGATTCAGTGTTCAGTGACAAATTTAGGCACCATATTCTGAAATCTGAAACAGTGAACCATTTTTGACTGATTACATGAACTTTTGTTGTCGGAATTGTCTGTTCTCATTCTCTGGCTTAACAAAAAAAATATTTACCTCTGTCCCTGGTATGTCAGAGATTTAAATAAAAAAGGGAATCAAAGAAGATCTAAAAAAAAATTGCCAACATCTAAGGTGGTATTTTACATTACTTCCTGGCTAATATGCTGAATTATTCCCGATCAACAATAGAAATTGTGCTTAAAGAACTTAAAAAAAGAAATAATTACTCAGTATATTGGTCTTGCAATATAGATTATTTTTACAAAAACATGGTAGTTAAAGGTGCATTTGACAAAGATAACTAATAGTAATAGATAGGACTTCACAATGTGGAACTAATGAGAAGCATTATCTATGAAGATCACCTCTCTCCAAAATGTCATTTAGGTAAGTGACATCAAAGTTTACTTCTTTATACTATGTTTTTATGACATTGCAATTCTAAGCTGCAAAAAGATATAAATTCTCAAACTTAGCTATGAGAACAAAATGTTTCGTAGCTTCCAAAACATAAATTAAAATGACAACGAGAAAGTCAAAGATAAGAAATTAGACCGGCTGTTATTAATGCAACTATATATAAAATTGCAGGCTAAAGACAATGTTCTGAGATTTTGTCATGAAACAGAAAAAAAGAAGGATTTGTGTGGCCGCTATTAATGCAACTATCTATAAAATTGCAGGCTAAAGGGAATGTTCTGAGATTTTGTCATGAAATAGAAGCCAAAAATATACATATGAGACAAAATTGTACTGGACAAGGTCCTTCAACAGTTCTGATTGTTATTTTATTTGTGTTTTCCTTTCAATGAACTTCGAATTGGTTTTGTACATTTTGTACATCATATAGAGGGTTTATCTTCGATTAGTATCCAAGATCATTTTCAAAGTTAAGCAGCAAACCCTCCTTCTACATCGCCCAAAATTTCCTCAAGAGTTTTTTTTTTTTCAATGTCATTGGATAGTTTTTCGATGTCATACATGTCAATGGTAAATCGATTCAGCATAGCGGGCGTAAGATCAAAGTCCCTGCAGTACTTTCCCTGGCAGTTTAGCCTAAGTCGGATGGTCACAGTAGAGTTAAGCATTTTAAGGTGCATCCTGTTTCGAATTTTGTACTTCACAAGATTCATAACAGAAAACACTGTCTCAACGAAGGAGTTTCTGATGGGTAAGCAGAAAGAGCTGCTTGAGCTATGTCAAACAAAGGTCAGCTTTTCCCACTCTTTTCTGTATTTTTTTTTATTGAAATTTGACCACTTTCCCATTTGGTTTCTCACGTTAAGGATAATGCACGCTTTGATAATTTAAAATTTAGGTTGTCATGGAGCCTGGAATGTGATATGAGCATCCTTCCGGGGTTCTGAAAATTCCACCTGTCTTTATATACAGATTCCTGAATCTGTCTGTAGAAGTTGTCAGTAAACACTAGACTTTAAAATTTTCTCATTGTTATTATGAAGGCAAAATGAGCCCATTTTGCGCCGAATTTTTTTTACATGCGCGAAATTGGCGAAATGCACCAATTTGAAAAATTCAATGTGCAATCAACTCAAAAAAGCGCCCAAATGGCGCAAATGCGCACCACCTGGCAACTATGACTACAAGCAAAATCGTCTTATCTCTGGATGT